>NC_137339.1:41682836-41841966 GCF_965287045.1 Carcharhinus amblyrhynchos | reverse complement strand
TAACAATCGACAATGGTTTCATGATTATCAGTACACTCTTAATTCCAGATATATTTTTATTGAAATTCAAATTCCACCTTCTGCCAGAGCGGGAGTCGAACCTGGGACCCCGGAACATTAGTTGAGCTCCCGGATTTATAGTCGAGTGATATTACAACGAGGCCATCGCCTCCTATAGTAGGATTGAAAGTAGGATTCTAGGGTCAAGACATAGTTTTTTTTTTCCAATTTTATTTGGTTAGGTTATGGCAGCAACACTAAAAAGAAAGTTTGGTGTTAGGGGCAAAATCTTTCCAAAAATTGGCAAAATGTTGTTTCTGGCGAGAAAACCAGTCAGTTTTCCCTGCAGATTCTACTACAATCTGCCAAAAGGAATCAAGGGGGTGTGATTCATAGCATCATAGAAGAGGCGGGGAGTAAACACATCGGCAAAATCTGGCTGCTCAGATCAGAGACCGGGGCACTCTGGTCAGAATTGCCATAAACCTACCCACCCCACCACTGAGGCCCCAAGCACTCCCCACCCCATCCTCATTCAGAACCAGCACTCACTCTGACTCCTAACCCCCTCTGATCATTGGCCCTTCTTCAGCCCCTCCTTACCCCCACTGCAATCATCAGCCCCTTCTTTCGCGCCCCCCCACCCCCCACCCGAACCCCGTGATTATCGGCCCCATCTGTCTGAAGATTTGAAGTCACATTTTTGTCAATGACAACTGTGACTTCCAGATTTTGAGCCTTCATCAGCATTTGAATGGACAGCAGATGTGGGCTCATGATACTGCCCAATAACGCTGTGCCATTTATGGGTGTTAATAAGAGACTACAACATTTGCAAGACTATCAAAATCCATACACAATCGAAACGTTAGTTCAATTCAAATTACAAATTCTGTGCTCAGGATCTCCTACCATTTCTCTTCCATTTCTTCTCATAGCAGTTTCATCGCAATTATCATTTGAAATCTTTGCCTGTCTTTGTACTTGATGACTTTGTTTTCCCTCAAATTAACTTTCAATCTTTCTCTCTCTCTAACTCTCGAGGCAAGTCAGGGGAAACACAAAACATTGTTCATGATGTGCTGTTGCTCTCAAAGATCCATTCTTACCACCAGCCTACCTTTAAAATTAAATCAGTAGAACTTGTGGAAAATAGACTTGTAATCCACAGTTACCAGTCACCAAGCTGTACTTGTGCCAGCAAAGTAATCTCCATTATAAAAGGAATTGCAAATTGGGACTGAATACAACTCGTAGCTGATTTTAAAATCAAGGTGGTTAACCTATTGACTACAGTGAATGATTCTATGGTGCCATTGCAAAACTACTTCTACTCAACTCGAGGGGTTTGAGAGAGTTAAACAGTATGATTGCTCAATGAAGAACCATTGTATTCCCAAACCATTCCTTGAATGTACCATTTGATTGCAGTATTCAAGGATCATTGCACTGCAGTCAAATATCAGCACTTGTTGCATTTACTGAAAGCACAAGGATTCCACACAAAAAAAATCAATCATAATTTTCTATCCAGGCACAGGCAAAGGTTTACTGAAACAAAATGCTTAGCAATTAAACCCAGCAATAACTATTGGTCCTGCTGTAATTTTAGGCGCACAAATGGACAAAAGTTGCAATGTATGAAGAAACTTCCATTTATGGTGCTCCTTGGCTAGATTACCCCAAACCCTTCACAGCTAATGAGTTGCATTTTGAAAATAGTCATTGTTTTGTAGACAAATGTAATGACAAAGCTGAGCAAAATCCTCAAATCAGCAGTGAGATGAGTAATCTGTGCTTGGTGTGTGGAGGGGTACAGACACTGAGCTTGGGGCAGAATTTTTAAAGCTTGCTAAAAATGGGACCTGGGGCAGATTGGTTTCAAATTTCCAGCTGCCAGCCAGTATTTCTGGCATGGTCCCACCTCCTTGGCCATTTTTATGGAGGCCAGGTGAGGCATGACATCGCTAGCTGAGGCCATTAAGGACATGTTAATGCCCCTCAGGCTACCTTTGGAAATGCTCCCCCTCCACAAAGGCTGGGCGGTAGCTGTGGTCATTTCTATGTTCAAAGGTGATAAAAGTCCATCTTGAGGTGCTAGGATGCTCAGGATGTTGCCTGGATTGGGAGGCATGCCTTATGAAGATAGGTTGAGGGAGCTGGGATTCTTCTCCCTGGAGCGACGAAGGTTGAGAGGTGACCTGATAGAGGTTTATAAGATGTTGAGAGGAATAGATAGGGTGGATTCTCAGAGGCTATTTCCCAGGGCTGAAATGGTCGTTATGAGAGGACACAGATTTAAGGTGCTGGGAAGCAAGTACAGAGGAGATGTTAGAGGTAAGTTTTTCACTCAGAGGATGGTGAGTGAATGGAATTGGCTGCCGTCGGCAGTGGTGGAGGCGAACTCGCTGGGGTCTTTTAAAAGACTTCTGGATGAGTATATGGGATCTAATGGGATTGGGGGTTATAGACAGGTCTATGGCTTAGTAGGTATAGAAGTGATTGGCGCAGCTAGTGGGCCGAAGGGCCTGTTTGTGCTGTAGTGTTCTATGTTCTATGTTCTATGCTACCTAGCTCTCCTTTAGCTACATGAGCAGCCTTCCACACACTCTTCACTGTTGTAGAGACTCCTCATGACCCTCTAATGTCAAGAGTGCACTTGCTGTCCTTAATTTAACGCCCATTCATAACATGTCACATTTGGCCATCCTTACACTCAAAACATGTCTACTTTTATGGAGAACTGATGATTCGCACCTAATTGCAACTGCTAAGTCAGCTCCCTGCTACAATAATAAACACCTATTCACTTTTAATTGATTGACAATTAACTGTCAAGCAATTTCTGTTAATTAGGTTCCTTAAGTAGCTTGCAGTTTTAAAGTTTTAAGTCAAGAGTCTTACTGCTAATCTAAATTATAGCTTCAAAAAAACTCAACAAATTCCGAAGTCCTCACTTACACCTCGTTGCACTTGGCCTTGTCATATTCTATGCACTCATACTTTTCCTAGTGCTTCTAAATGATGCAACCCCGTGTGGTTTCAGCAGAAGGAAAGGCAAGCTGCCACATTCCTGATCTAATTGTTGCTCCTTTGAGTTTTGAAGCCCTTGAGGTCCTGCTAAAAAATACTCCACCTACACTTATGCAGTGACAGACCCAGCCACTGAGATACAATGAAGCAAGTCGGGGGTTGACTGGGGAGGACGGGATTAGAGGTAAGAGGTAAAATAATCATTTTGAACTGAATAGCCATTTCATGTCCTTTTCACCATCATCCCTCTTTCTTAACTGCTCGCAATGAGGTTTCTTTAGAGTTTAGTGTTAGGGTTTAAGGTTAGGGTTAAGGTTAGATCAGCGGGGTAAAGAAAAACTACAGAGTATCTTTCGTCCTATTTAAGGTGACATTTGTGGTGCACACGCTACTGGTGAAGGCCTAAGTGCATTTGGGTCATTGTGTTTGTTGCTCTATACAATTGACCTTTTCTTTCATGGAATGAGACTTCATTGAGAAATTTTGCAGCAACATTTCACTCACACTTGAGTTGTATGATTCCAATCTCTCTACAGTCATGCACAGCACCACTGGAATACCTGTCAGTAAATCATACATCCCCTGTTGCTGCTCCAGAAATATTAGGTTTACACAGAGCCACCTGAGGTACTGTATCTGCATTCAGCCCAGCAGACCTTGAAGGTTGCTGTGCCCTCCATTGTGGGTGCTCGGATGCATTGCTGTCTCTGTCTTCACCATGTCACCTTGCCCCACTCCTGAAATGCAAGCCAGCATGTGAAAACCCAAACTGCTACGAGTTCCTTCAGTGTGTGCATATCTGAGCGAGTGCAGTGTGAATGCTTTGAAATTGTACCCTCTGAGTGAGTGAGCTCCTCTGAGAGTCGTTATCACCCTGGTGATCTCTACTACACCTGATCGACTAGTGAAGGCTTGCGAAAGACAAAAGACAAGAATGATATTTTTGAGGTGAGAATGCTTGACTATATCTTTATGCACAAGATCATAATTCACTCAAAGTTGGCAGCAAGTCAACGTGATTGAATGGCATACACCATCCGGCTGTCTGCTATTTGATTGCTTCGTAGCTTTGACACCTGTACCATAGAATCATGGAACCATAGAATCCCTACAGTGCAGAAGGAGCCCCTTCAGCCTGTTGAGACTGTACCATCTCTCTGACAGCATGTCTTACCCAGGCCCTCTCCCTGTAATCTTGCACATTCACTAAGGTCAATCCATCTGACCCACACATCTTGGGACACCAAAGGCCAAGTAGGTATGGCCAATCCACCCAACCTGCACATCTTTGGACTGTAGGAGGAAACCGGAGCACTGGGAGGAAACCCATGTAGACATGGGGAAAATGTGCAATCTCCACACAAACAGTCACCCAAGACCAGAATTGAACCCAGGTCCCTGTGAGGCAGCAGTGCTAACCATTGTGCCACCATGTCGCCATTAGCCCATCTCAGCTAGTCAAGCACATTGAGACTCTACTGATTTCTATTACTTGCTTCTGTGCATTTGTGAGTTGTGAGATGCTTGGAGGGTTACCTACAGTTCTCCAGCTCACTGTTTGGTATTTTGTGTTTTCTTTCCTGCTAGAGGAAAGATTCAAAAGGGTCATGAGTAAGACTAATGGAGTTTATTCACGCACTGGATGAAAATAATTTGTTGAAGATGAGATGGCATGACATTGCATAAGGATGAGGGTGTGTTTCAATGGTAAATAGACAGATGGTTTTGAGGAGTGGGATGTATGAGCTGCAAGATAAGTTGCTATGAAGTTTAGCTTTGATTTTAGTTACTTTTCTTCTTGCCTCTATTGCTTCATTTTAGAGTTGGCTTGAATTGAATTCCTTTCTTTATCAGTTGGTGCAATCCTTGCTTTCTTTCAGAAGGATGAATGTACCTTGTAGGTGCCTCTATCAACATTGAGTTTATTTCAGCTTTTAAAATTCACCACTGCCATGGTGCTTGAATCAAGCAATTGACATTCTGAAAACATCACTGAATTAATTCAGAGTCATTTTTTTTCATTAATTCGTAGGGCATGGGCATTGCTGGCTGGCCAGCATTTATTGATCATCCCTAGTTTCCCTTGTTCAGAGAGCAATTGAGAGTCAACCACATTGCTGTGGCTCAGGAGTCACATGTAGGCTAGATCAGGTAAGGATAGCAGATTTCCTTCGCTAAAGGACATTAGTGAACCAGATGGGTTTTTCCAACAATCGACAATGGTTTCATTGTCAGCAGTAGATTCTTAATTCCAGATTTTTTTAAATTGAAATTAAAATTCCACCACCAATTTTTAACAGTAAAGGGATTAAGGGTTATGCTGAGCAGGCAGGTAAGCAGAGTTGAGTCCACAAAAAGAACAGCCATGATCTTATTGGATGGCAACATTAAAACACTTACCCCCTAGCAATAAGTGATTTGCTAGATTAATAGTCCAACAATAATACTACTAGGCCATCTCCTCCCTTTTTAGAACTTGCTTTTATGGATCTCAGCAAAATTCCCTTTCCTTAAAATAAAAATTTTACTTGTTAGTTGAAAATAATCAAAAGTTAGGAATGAAAGTGTGGGGAGTAAAGTCCTCTAGCGCATGGCTGCTAAGTGAGCACAGACTATAATGGGAAGCTGCAGGAATAACCTTATAGTGTGATGATTCAAGGATCAGTATTACATTCCCCTAATTGTTGGTTGCTAGTTTAGTGGAAATCAAAAACATTAAAGTATTTTTGATGAATTATCCATTGTTTAGTTCCAAGTCAATGCTTGCTAATTTTGTGAGCAGATTGTATTGCGTCAAAGTAAATGAAAGTGAAGCATATGATTTAAAATTAGAATTACGAACCATTAAATCCAAGTAAAGTTTCCACTGACAACTTTATTTTTCTTACCTTATAGATATAAATTAATGATCATAACTTGAACCCATATCAACAATTTGTAGTACTGAGATATTTTCTACATTAATGATTTTCTAAGAAGGTAGTATTGCTGTTGCAACGTTCAACTAAGGAGGAATGATAAGTAGAAAGGAAAAATACAGTCCGAATCATACAGGATTTTGTAATCATTCAAATATTCCTTACTCATGGTGAAATCTTTTAAATAAATACACTGATCATTAGTGTGACCTTTGCTGCTAAAATGATGTAAGGTTAGCGATGCTATAATGTGCAGTCAGCTCAGCTGGATTATGGTACCAGCTTCTCAGTAATGGAGATTCAGCACTGACACATTGCATTAATGTTAGAAGAGCCTAGGGGGAATGTACCCAGAATTTGATAAAGGTCGATAGTGGGTTGGGGGCTGGGTGGTGGGGGGAGAGTGGTGTTGAAGCCATCAACACCAACAGCGACTTTCTCTTTTGAATAGTGATAGACATAAAATGAAAACTTCAAAGAGCAGATACCACAATGTAACGTGAGCGGGGCAGCCTCTGAGTCGCCTGCCTCACCTACAGTTTAGTCCATTGAGGATTTCTAAAGGCCACTCCAGTGTAAAGAAATTCACCTGGAACCCAGTCCCCTCTGACACTACCCCCTGCACTGTCTTGTGAGCGCAGTAAGAAGTCTCATAACACCAGGTTAAAGTCCAACAGGTTTATTTGGTAGCACAAGCCACAAATTTTCGGAGCATTGCCCCTTCATCAGGTGAGACAACTTCTACTCATCTGATGAAGGGGCAGTGCTCCAAAAGCTTGTGGCTTGTGCTACCAAATAAACCTGTTGGACTTTAACCTAGTGTTGTGAGACTTCTTACCGTGCTTACCCCAGTCCAACTCTGGCATCTCCACATCCTGGCATGTGAGACCAGTTGTGATTCACATCGTTGTGTCATCTTGAAGACCTGGATAGATTTTCTGACAGAGCAAGAGGATGATTCTGGCAGAGAGGCCTGCTTATTTCATGTTAATATATTCAAATGATGAATATTGGGAATTGTGCTACGTCACTGATGGGGATAGGGGACAATTGCATTATGCATTTACTTTGGCGTGAAACTCAATTTGGGCATTCTCACAAAATTTTCTGCTTTCGCTTCTGAACCCATCCGACAAACGCAGGAGTGGAAAATCCTGGCCAAAGTTCCATGGTGGGGATTAGGAGGGTTTCCTGTTGTGGAAGACAATTGTAAACCAAGCCATGCCTCCATCTGCAGCTCAATTAATTGTGCATGTAAGGGTTTTGAGCTGTTTTCTTTAGCACAGCAGGCTCGATGGCACATGTGGGTGGCATGGTGGCACAGTGGTTAGCACTGTTGCCTCACATCGCCTGAGACCCGGGTTCGATTCCCAGCTTGGGTCAATGTCCGTGTGTAGTTTGGACATTCCCTCCGTGTCTGCATGGATTTCCTCCGGGTGCTCCGGTTTCCTTCCACAGCCCAAAGATGTACAGGTTAGGTGGATTGGCCATGCTAAATTGCATTATAGCAGGGGACTAGCTAGGGTAAATGTCTGGGGTTATGGGGATAGAGCCTGGGTGGGATTGTGGTCCACGCAGACTCGATGCGGCGAATAACCTCCTTCTGCACTATGTCCTATTCTATGTCCCATCAACATATCTGAGTGCCATTTTTATAAGGTGGCAAACATTACTGACCCACCATTGAAAAAAGAAAATGGACCCCTTGAACAATGATGATGAACCTTCAGGAACCACCAAAGACTGGAAGATGGATCTCCTCAATGATGCTGAATCTGAATTATTCAGCTATAGATGCTACTCCCACCCACTGCTGTGGTGTTTGATGGCCCAGTGTTGGTGGCGGCTTTCATCTTGAACTCTGGAGGCAGCCCTAAGCATTTTTCAGCGATGTTCCTCTGCATGCCATGTTGGTCCAAATGTGATCTGGACCAGCGTGTTTTCCCGTGGTGCTGCAGCGAATCAGGCTTTGGAGGTAGAGGAGGACGGGGCAGGAGTAAGATTCTGGACAGGCCTCCATTTACATCCCATTAGCGAGATCTGAATCGGTTTGATGTCAGCTTCCAGTGGAATTTGTCATCAGCCATGGTGGGCATCATCGGAAGATCCTGCTCTAAATTCACACCAGTGTGCAAATTATTTTTTCACCCTTCATCAAATTCTATCCTTGCCACCACCCCACCCCCCCACCCCCCCTCCACCCCCCGCCCCCACTACTGCCCACCATTGATCCTCCCAACAAGGACACGGGAGAATTCCACCCTGAATTCTCTCTCCAAACATTAAAACCATCCCACCTGCAGTTCCATGAAATTTCATTGCCTCAGAGCTCCTCTGCAAGTCACACTGGAATTCTTAGCTAACAGCATTGTCTGAGAGCTTTCACTACACAGACTGCAATGCTTTAAGAAGATGACCTAATATCGACTCATGGGAGATACTGGGGAAGGGAAACAACTGTTGATTTGCCAGTGACAGTCATAGCCTGAAAATTAAATAAAAGAAATACATCCATGAGCTTGAACAACTAGAAAGGAAAACTTCATGGATTATTCATGGATCCAGTAAAAGAATTTAAAAAAATCCAAGCAAAGTAAGGACCAATAATTAAACGTTCATTCTCGGCAGGTAATGTACAACAATGGACGTGGCTAACAAAGTTGCCTCCTTTCATAATCGTAATGAAACAGAGAGTAATTTCATACATTGGCCTGGTTAGGAAAATACAGATCAAGTGAAGATATTATACATAGAAGCCTGATGTTATAATCAATCCTGGCAAAGGTTTCAAGGAGCTCACTTTGTAATATTTGCACCCTGGGAATGATAACCTGCTGCATAGTTTTGCCAAACAAATTGGGCTCAGCTAAAGTAACAAAGTCAGCAGATTAGTAACTTGGAGCAATTGACTTGCAGGCTGGCCTATAAATCCTCTTCCTGAATCTCAAACCGTTTCTGTTACATGTCATGGATTACCCATTGCTGAGTTGCTGTTTGTAATTTCCAGTCGAAAGAAACTAAGCAGTCAAGATGTCAAAACCATGCAGACACCTGCCACACTCCCTTCCTTTTTTTAATTCATTGTGTACTTGTACAAATTAAATGAAATTGTAGACTTCATTTTTCATCAACCAAACCATATGGATTCATAGACTGGCATCCCGGTTCTCCTAACCACCCTGATTATTCTAACCAAGGGATTCTCAACTCTAGGGATCCTCCAAAATAAATTGCCACGTCAAAAGGATTATGAATTCAGCCAATTAAAAGAAAACTATGTGAACTGTTGTGGGATGTTGGCACATCTCAGTAGGTTGGTACATCTCCGTAGTCTTCATAGTCTTTTTTCTAATAGAGCTGTTGTGGTAAAAAATTGAAACCACTAAAGTCTGAGTTGCAGTAACATCGTAGACTTTTATTCACAAATATGCTTGGGAGACACAATCTGTTGGTACAGGCAGTCTGCCTGATACAAAGGCTGCATAACATATTCATGTACTTTGATTATCACCCATACATTATAAAATCCTAACAAACAGAATTATAAAGGCTGTAGTTGCTCCCTTTATCTCGCTGGCTCGAGTTTGTGCTTCTTATCACACTTTTGTTTACCCACTCTATGAAGGTTAGGTTTGTGATTGTTACTTTCCCACACAATCATGCTGAGATGTTTATTTCTTTAAAACTACTCATGCTCACAACTACATTTGCCTACTTCAAAACTATTAATGTTTAATGGTGAATTATTTTGGTTATCCTACTTCAAGAACAATTTACAAATGTGGAGTGAAGGGCACAAGCTCGGAGCTGTTTCCATGCTGAGGTCAGGACTGGCTGTGTCTGACACTATTCTGACCCTCGACATGGGTCGTATATTCTCTTACATCACTGTGGGGGCAATTATGTACTCAGTCCATCATTAATGCTTTCCTTATACTATATCTCCTCAAGTCTTCATCCACTGAGAATTAGGTTTAACTTATGACTTACATTGTTATTACTATTAAACATTTTCATGGCATTGCTCCATTATCACAAGCCAATCTAATCACTGCCCCATCTCCTCCCTTCAAGTCCTTCAGTACAAAGATTCAGGCAGTCAGGGGGCTTCATAACCTCTCCACACCTCATTCGTGCCAATATCAGAGGAGTGGTAGTCTCTATCATTGTTGGTTCTTTCTGTGGATTTGGCAGTTGTTCTGGCATCTGGGTATGCTCTCACTGGACAGTGGGGACAGACAGTCTAGGGATGGGATGGAGACTCTGCCTAGTTTTTCTTGACTGTGCCCTCTGGAGTGCCAACCAGGTAGGAGAGAGGTTGGTCAAGGTCCTTTCTAGGCAGTGGATTTAGCCCATGCTCTGCCATTGATGATGTCCAGGTGGCTCTGGTATATTTTTTAGAAGATCTTCAGCTGCAGGGAGACTGCGGTGACCAATTGCTCAGTGTACACCAGGAGATAAATCTATAACCATGTTGTTCAAATCGGGTTTTCATGATGTCTCCATTTGGTCTCTGCTGAAGCCATCTATGTTGGCAGTATCTGTGGATGCAGGCACACTCCTCTTCAAACATTTGTTCCTGGTGGACCTGTTGGAGCTTATTTGTGGTTTCTGACAGGTGGCTCCTTGTCACTGAGAGAACAATTCTAGTAGTTCAATGAGACTGACATCCTGTTTTGTAAGGAGTCCCATTGCAAATCTGCCTCCTGTTTGGATTTTACCTTGGACATCTACCACCTTGTGGCAAACCTCCTGAGGTGCAGACAAAACCACTGGATTCTGGGAAGCACCTTTGCTAACTTCCTCTCACCAAATAAAAAGACAAGTGGATAATGGTCCATTTTGATTGTAACCTTGAGGTTGGTGATATTGTCTGAAAACTTTTTGTCTACCCATATAACTGCTAGGACTTCCTTTTCCATGACATCATATCTCATCTCCATATCTGACAGCCCTTTGGATGGGTAGTACACAGATCAGTGGCTCCCACCCTTTTGTTCCTGGAACAGGGTTGCTTCCAGGCCTGTGAATAAAACATTCGCTGCTATGGTGCTGGACAGGGAGGGTTATAGTGGCCCAGAATGTCCATGAAGAGCAGTATCACACTGATACAAGTGAAGCTTGCTCTTGATGCAAGTCTTAGCGCCATGTTCAATCTGTAAGTTGGTGCCTCAAGGTTTCTGCGATCTATGCCAAATTTGGTAAAAGTCTTGCCAGCAGATTCATCATATCAACAAAATCATTGGAGGTGTGGAACTGAGGATTGGGTTGGGGACACGCTGAGAACTTTGTTTTTTTTTGCAGGTCTGCTGTGATGTCTTTAGTGCTGATGATGTGGCTCAGGAGTTGAATTGATGTTTTAGAAATTTAACTTTTGGTCATTCAGCGTCAGCCCTGCATCCTGTAGGCACTGTAAAACTGCTGTGAGTCTCTTGTCACCTTCATCTGTCATTGCACTGTGAGCCAATACATCATCCATGTGGCAAATGGCACCCTGAAAGCCCTGAAAAATGGACAACAACAAACATACTTTGGAATATTTCTGGCGCTGTTATGATTCAAAATGGCAGACAGTCAAAGCAGAATCTGCTGAAGGGAGGAATAAATATTGTCAGCAGCCTGGACTCTTCATCAAGAGGAAGTTGCCAAAAGCTGCCTTTTGCATCCGGTTTTCAAAATGCCGCGCTCTTGAAGAGTTTAATCTGAACAGGAGATATTCCTGCTGGCTATGCCTTTACTGGGTTAGGTTGATGAATGAACCCATTTAGTTTTGGGACCATCTCAGAATGCCACACAGTAGATTGTGTGACTGGAGAGAAAACATCCATGTTTCTCACCTTGTCCAGCTGTTGCTGCACCGGTTCCATGAGTGGCTTGGAAATCTTCCATGGTATGATTAAGCAGATAAGTTTGGCACTCTCTCTCTGTCATCCTGTATGTGGTTTTCAGTCAGCCCAGTCCTGTGAAGAGTTTTGGGAACTCATATTTATACATGGAACCAGCCCCTTGCTGGCTGCCTTCCATTTTCTGTAATAGATTAAGTTCAACATAGACTTTGCAGTATAGTAATGAAAAGTCCTGATTGTGAATCACAAAGATGGCCTGTTGGATTGTTTCATTCTTGTATCTCAGTGTCACCTGTATAGTGCCTTTCACCAGGAATTTTAAACCTCCTGCTCCATATAGGGGTGTCATGGGCAGGGTCAGCTGTTGGATCGATAGCAATGGTTCTTTGTCCAACAGGGCTGTTGTGCTGGCTCCTGTATCAAATTTCAAATTTGTGAAATGGCCATTAACTGAAATGTACACATTACAAAATGAGATTACAAAGCCAGGGTTTGATCACCCCACCCGCCATAGAATCAGAGCGGGCGAGGGATGGACAATGGAAATGTCCGTTGACCTCGGGCAGGACTTTCTGGTTTCGGGTTGAGCGAGGCCATAAAATCGTGCCCCAAGATTTTTGACCTCTTTCTGAGCTTGCAGTCTGAACCTCATTGATAATCTTTGGGTTTTCCATGCATTTCAGAGTTTTTGCCCTGAACAGTTTGCTGTAGTATCCAGTTCAATAGAAAATTTGGATTAAACTTACAGGACATTAATCTTGTCTGTGAGAGCACCTTACTACATGGCGCTGGTATGGTTATTCCGTTGGCCTGTTCAGATATTGTTATGCCTGATTTAATGTGTCTCTGTGTTTTTATGGCTTAATTAGCTGGACAGAGCATTGGCCTCTGCACCAGTTTATTCTGTTTCCCTTTAAAATGATCCTGTGCTACTCACAGAGTAGTGACTGCCTAACCATCTGGATTGCCTTTTCCAGAGTTACATCTTTCTTTATTTGTCAGTGAGTGTGCTATTTGATACTCCTACCATTATTCTGTCACTGAGTTCAGATTTTAAATCTTGGTAGTCACAACCTTCTGCCACTCTATGCAGATCATTGGCGAATGAAGCAACTGGTTCCCCTGGAAATGGGACTCTTATTGATCTCTTTCAAGTATTTTATCACTTCTTAGATTAAAATAATCATTGAATGATTTTAGTACTTCTTTGAATTTTGTGGATGATTCATCAACTCCCTGTCATGCAATAATGTCTGCAATCAGAGAGATTTCCAGTGATCGATGCTTTGGGTGGGATCTGCAACAATGATGATGATGATCAGCTTGAGAAGGAATTTAATGAAGGCTCCTTGAAGTCTTGTCTTGTTTAGCAGTTTAGATTTTGCGACTCATGTGTCCATCAAATTTGAACTAATGCTTGCATTTCAATGGGTTTAATAGTTATGATGTTCCAAAAATATTTCATTAATTCATGTTTGTGCTCTGACTTGGGGATTGGGTTTTAGCAATGGGCATCTTTCAAACTATACTTGTAATGCCAAACTACTTTAAAGATTTCTCAGGACATGCTGCAGCCTGGAATTTTAAAAGATTCAGCTCACCCTAGCATGTTCTGCCTACTCTGCACTCTAAAGCTGGGCTTTCAAAGGAGATTCAGTCGAGTCTTCCCTTTGACTCCATTAAAGAATTTTAAATGTCTACCTTCAGTTTCCAAGCCTTACTTGTAAGTTTTTTCCTGGTGTTATTTCCTCTGCACCTCTGATCCTGGAGTTTCTTTTCAGGTCAAAATAATATGTTGATTTTTTTTCTCCATCTTTTAGCATTTTGGTTTGTCTCTGCATTTCAGTGAAGTTCTGAGTTTTTATCTCTCTACTGTCACCATGTTGTGTCGGTTATACTTCCATAGGTTTAATCAAGTCTTTATTGTCTTTAGTGGGCTAACTATAAACCTTTCTAAGCTAATAGAACTACTGACAAATATAGAGTAAAGGGTACAAGCTAGGAGCTGCATCATGCAATGAACTGCACCTGTATCTGTCCAACACCACACTAGGTGCTCTCTGACATTACCGTGTGACATACAGCCCCATGTTAACCCTGCATGTGCCAGACCCTATACTAGATAAACCAAGGTTCTGAGTGCAGGCCTCTTATAACTAAAATAACCTCCATATACCCAGCCTTAGCATTCAGAGAACGGATTGGTCAGAGCAACTGTCATCAAATTGTCACATTCTCATTGAGAAAGAGCAGAATTTAATCCGAGATCTCGGGGAATAAGAGAACAATGTTCTAAAATCAATGAAGGAAAATCAGTGAGAAATTCAAGAGAATTCAAATTCTATTGAGGGAAAGAATTAAAAGTTGCAGAAATAAATGGAGCCAAAAGATTGGTTGATATTTTAGAAGGTGAGGTACAGGTAAGTAGAATGAAACTTTAGTAAATAACCGACAATGGCCACTGAAAAATTCGATAATAATCCCATTTTCCAGCACTTGGTCCATAGCCTTGTAAGCTATGGCATTGCAAGTGCTCAACTAAATACTGCAAGGATTCCCACCTCTACCACCCTTTCAGACAGTTCCATATTTCCACCACCCTCTGGGTGAAAAGATTTTTCCTCAAATCCACTCTAAATCCCTTGACCCTTGACTTAAATCTATGCCTCCTGGTTATTGACCCCTCTACTAAAGGGGTCTATTTACCCCATCTATGTCCCTCATAGTTTTGTACATCTCAATTGTGTCCCCCACCCCAGATTTCTCTGCTGTAAGGAAAATAACACCAGCCTAACCAGTCTCTCTTCATAGCTGAAACCCTCCAGCCCAGGCAACATCCTGGTGATTCTCCTCTGCACCTTCTCTAGTGCAATCACATCTTTAGGAGTAGGAAACAAAGTCAATAAGCTTCAGGAAGGGAAATCCTCCCTTTTAAAACTAACTAGCTTAAAGTAAGACCACTACTGTTGCAGCAATGAAGCAACCTCTGGGTTATGCAAGATGCCAGAATTAAACGAGCGCATTAGTGCAGAGATTGGAGTCTTTTGTTAGGTCTGAGAAAGGTTATTTACACAAGAAGGGGCAAGTTCACGGAACAATTTGAAAACAAGTCCCAGCAATAATGTTTCACCTTGACTGAGCCAAAAAATAATAATAATAAATATGTCGAGTTATATAACTAATTTTTATACAAAACTCATTCTCTTAAGGGGGCTAATGGAATTTTTATAACACAGTAAAAGAGTTTTAGAAGTGAAAACATTGAGAACCATTGTCGTAACGTAATAGCATATATTAGCATTTTGGATTAAATAGCAGTAAATCACAGTGACCACAGCCTCATGGTCTCTTAAAAACATTTATAGTTTGGAGAAACAGGATTTTGAAATAACTTCTCAGAGGCCAGTATCTCTTCACCAGATTTCCTTTATTTACAAACTTATCTACACTTCTAAAATGCTTCAGGTACGAAGTCAGTATCCAGAATGATAGTAGACTAGAAATTCCTCATTATATACAGAGGTGACAGTCCCTGATTAGGCAGGCAATCATTACCTCAATCAGGCAGCTCATACTCCAATAAGCCCATCTCAAGGGCCTTGTTGAGGTCATTACAGATTTCATATCCTGGGTACGAAGTTTTGCCAGGGATTCTCATATCATTTTGTACTTGAATCATGTGAGGGCCTGACTCCAGATGAAACTTGAATTTTACTGCAAAGTAAAACCATTTTTGGTCAAAGCTATTGTTGCTGCACAAACTTAGGCTGAAAGCTTGTTGCACTGGATCAAAAGCAATACTTTTAAAGAAAAAAATCTAAAGGCAGCAGTTTAAACTTTGGCTCAGTCAACATCAATAAAAATTTATGATGGAGAGCTGATAAAAAATTACCTATTTTTCATAATTGTCCAAATGCCTAATTATCTCCAATCTGTCAATGTAGCAGTAATTGACACAGTCAACACACGTATACATGACCACATATGAATGGGTGGGCTTGGATGTGCATTTCTGCTGAGATTTTCAGGGCTTTAATGTGTCTTTCAGTTTTATATTGAATGTTTTCAGGGCACCTTGGATAAAACAGCAGGGCCAGTTATGCTGTTTTCAAAGGATGTGAATGCCTCCTGGAGGTGGTGCTGTGCTCGTTGGTTTTCATGTATTCACTGACCTGATTCTAGGTACATCACTGCTTTGGTACCACTGCATGAGTGTGAGAGTGTGGTTTAAAGGTAATGTCAGAATTATCATGCTCCATAATGTTATTTATGATTAGCTTTCCCCTCCAACAATTGTTCGCTAGGATGTGTCCACAACCTTCCAATTTGCAGTTTTAAATTGCTTTTAGAGGCGTAGTCACACACTAGTGCACCCAGTATATCCTGCCACACAATAATAAGACATGCATGATCCTCTCATGTTTGGCCTTGGTTAAAGGAGAGGGACAGTGATAAAAAGTGATAGTGATCTCATATAATATTGTTTGATGAAGAAACTACACACTGCAAATTTTCCGCTACATTTATCTTCTGAAGTAATTTTACTTTTACAATCTCTATCTTATTTTATGAGTCAATTTATAGGGGATTATTATGATAGCATATTATTAAGGGTTTGCTGTAACTTCCAACCAGCTCGCAGTTTACATCCAGAAACTCTGCTTTATTTTTATTGAGTGCTTTTTTTTGTTTTATTAAAGTGTGAATGGCATTTTAAATTTTTCAGTCAATGACACAGTATTGCATACAAAAACCAAATTAGTGGTATGCCAGATGCTACAAGATAGAAAGAATCAGAAAGTTCAAACTAGAACAAAAACCAACATTTCTCTGCCCCTGTAGAAACCAGCCAACAGAAATATTGGGCAGGAAGTAAACTATGCCTGCATAACAGACAAGCTAGAGAGTACTCAGATCCCTGGCTGTAACTGATACAGATGTTACAGTCCACAACTTTCCCCTTATTGTATTATATTTCACATGAGCAATAAAATCTCTTGTACAAACATAACTGTAAACTTATAAAATATATTATGAAGAGCTAGGAATGTATGTAAGTATAAAAGTCCCCAGCTGTTTCTTCTCATATTTTATGTTTGTGATGTTGATGGCCAATAATCTCTCAGGACATCAATATAGGAAGGCAGTGGCGCAGTGGTATTGTCATATTGTCACTGGGCTAGCAACCAAGGGACCCGGGTAATGCTCTGGACACCCGGTTTCAAATCCCATCATAGTGGATGGTGAAATTTGAATCAATTAAAAACCTGAAATTAAAAGTCTAATGATGACCACAAAACCATTGTTGTAAACACCAATATAGTTCACATCATAAGTACAAAGCTCCCTTCAGCCAATAAAATGGTACATTTGGAATTAGCTGTTGAAAAACGGGTGTGTTAAAATAGTACATGTAATTAATAAAAAAAAATTATGAATGAATTTTATCAGTAAGTATGTTGCTAGATTAAAATGTGGACCAGCTCTTATGGGTATGGGCAGGTTAAATCTACTTAAGTACTCATCAACTTCATGTCATTCACTATTCATAGGATGTCATCTTTCAGGCATCACAGCGTCAAATTTCTCTCATGCTTGCATCCAGATTGGCCTTTATTTTGCACACATTGAACAACTGCAGATCACAATTGAATAGCAGGAAGGAAAACTTCAAACCAAATAAATTGACCAATCCAATTAGTTAGAAGATGAACCAAAATTCTTTTTGGATATCCCATTCTCCACTAAATTTACAATTTAGTACTGGAAATAAATTTCATAAAAAGAAATATAAGATACAATATAAAGGAAAATGGTTGAACTTATCAATGGAATGGCATGCCTGTGTTTAGATTGTGTATGACTCTGTCTTTCCTTCAAGGCCCTGGTCTATGTGAGAAAGACTGCCCTTAAAATCACTGGGATGCTAGTGGCCACACTTGGCTGTGTAGCATCTGTTTATTAGGTGCTATATAGCCACACAAAGATCGTAAATGGGGTCCAAAATGCAGATGAACATTTCTGATGGGAACCGTGCATGATGCCGTCTTGATAAATAGATTTGCATCTGTTGGCCTAATGGCTACTGAAAAGATAATACTGCCACAGATCAATGGGCAGCATCAATTTGCTGCCAGTGTGACTATTTTCAAACTTTATGCTCCAATCAATGCCCTGCGTTAATCTTGCACAGCTGAACATGATGTTAAATGGAATGAAGAAATGCCTGTGACAGCAACCATTTCTCTCCACCGTCCCCTTCCAGCCCCCTGGCCTACCACTACCATGAACCCCCTCCCCCACCCCTAGCAGCCCCACACCCCTCTCCCCAAACAGTACTGTATAAAGGAACCCTGAACTACTTACAACTTAATAGTGGGATTGTGTCTTCTGATTGCCATGTACTGATGGATCTTTCTTATATTTGGCTGATGTTTGAACTTGCAAAAATTCCAGTGGGCCTTGAAGTATTTTCTAGGTTATTTGAAATCCTAGACTGAAACAAACTGCTTTCAAACATGGATTAACCTGGCCAGTATTTCTCTAAGAGTTAAGCATGACGATGAGACTGATAGCGAGGTTGCCAACAGAGCAGGAAATGCTGCTAAAAGAGGGAAGAGGACATAGGCTGTCCATGTCAGACTATATCCATCAAAACATTTCAGGGGGGCCAATCTCTCATCCCAATTTCAGCAATAACTGTTTCATAATACTGCAAAACTCTAGTTCAAAAACCATACATCCCTTGGCCCATTTTGTGGGTTATCCGAATAAAACCCTTGCAGCTCCTCGGATGATTTGTAATTACAAATTTCATTTTTTCATTCATGGTTGATAGTAAGCCTGAACTTTCATTAAGTATGCCATAACTTTCTGCCTGTGAATACATCTGAGCTAAAGTCTCGTGTATGAGTGTAAAATTTACTATAGAAAAAGTCCCCGAAGGAAGCTATTTGTAGCAGCAGTTAGCTTAATTTGAATTTTTTTGTATAGAAATTCAAACTAAAAGAAACACATTTTTGAATTAACTTTGAAAGGCCAAAAACAATAAAGACAGATAATAAGTATATTGACTGGCTGCCTGCCACTGAGGAAAAGCTTTTTTACCAAAAGGGCAGTGAGAGTCTGGAACTCATTGCCTAAAAGGGTGGCGGAAGTAGAGACCCTCATAACATTTAAGGAGTATTTAAATGTGCATTTGCTATGTCAAAGTTATGGACTAAGTGCTGGAAAATGAGATTGCAATAGTTAGGTGGTTTGATTTTGATTGGAATGGAATGGAATGTGGGTATCATTGGCTAGGCCAGCATTAATTGGCCATCCCTAATTGCCCTCAAGAAGCTGTTGGTGAGTCTCCTTCTTGAATTATTGCAGGTCACTGTACACCACAGTCAAGGGAGTTGGGAATTTTGACACAGCAACACGGTGATATATTTCCAAGCCAGGATGATGAATGGGTTGAAAGGGAATTTCAAGGTGTTTCCATGTGTCTGATACCCTTATCCTTTGAGGTGGTGGTAGTTGTGGGTTGGGAAGATGCTGTCTGAACAGCCTTTGTAAGTTTCTGCATCTTATACATGGTACGCACTACTGCCACTGCCTTAGTGATGGAGGAAGTGAATGTTTGGGGATGGGTTGCCAATCATATGGGCTGCTTTGTCCTGAATGGTGTCACACTTCTTCAGTGTTGTTGAAGCTGCACCCATCCAGATAAGTGGAAAATATTACCTCACATTCTCAAAGTAGACAAGCTTTGGGAGGTCAAGATGTGAGTTACTTACTGCTGGACTTCTAGTTTCTGACAGGATCTTGTAAGCCACGGTATTTACACAGCTGGCTCAGTTCAGTTTCCAGTCAATGTTAACCTGCAGAATATTGATAAAGCGATGGCTAGATTTGTGTTGGAGATGGTCATTGCCCGACACTTGTGTGGCATGAATGTTACTTGCCTTGTCAGCTCAAGCTTGGCTATTGTCCAGCATTGCATTTGATGATCAAGAGTAGACTGATTGGGCAGTAATTGGCCATGTTGGATTGTCATATTTCTTGTACACAGGACATACCTGGGCACTGTTTCACAATGTTGGGTAGATTCCAGTGTTGGAGCTGTACTGAAACAGCTTGGCTAGTGGCGCACAAGTCTTCAGTACTATCATCAGGGCACATATCCTTTATAGTATCCAGTATCATCAGCTACTTGTTAATATCATGTGGAGTAAATCAAATTGGGTGAAGATTTACATCTATGATGCTGGGGAACCTTGGAAGAGGCTAAGATGGATCAGCCACTCAACTCTTCTGGCTGAAGATTGCTGCAAAAGCTTCAACATTTAGGTGTTCACAATATGAATTTTGTTTTAAATACCTTGCATTGAAAAAAAAATGCTAACTCAATCATTGAAAGCTAAAGTTAAAGGTCTGATGCACTCCTTTGATTGGCAAGCCATCTGATGTAAGTTAGAACGTAACATTACAATCTGTTCATACAGTTTCAATACAGGCCTTTGTTAG
Source organism: Carcharhinus amblyrhynchos (assembly GCF_965287045.1). Taxonomy (NCBI): domain Eukaryota; kingdom Metazoa; phylum Chordata; class Chondrichthyes; order Carcharhiniformes; family Carcharhinidae; genus Carcharhinus; species Carcharhinus amblyrhynchos. Next base: position 41,821,658 of record NC_137339.1, on the reverse strand, counting down.
TATGTCCGAAAGGCCATTATTATGCCATTCCTTTTCAAAAGCTGCAATTATTTCAGCAGGCGAAGGACGTTGTCAGTTTTGCTGAGTGTTTCCAGTATTTTCTGTTTTTAGTGCAGGAAACTACATCAATTTGGGCCACTTTTTTGAATTCAAGAGCTTCTTCCCCCATTGGTATCAAAGATGTAACTCAACCCCAGCTTCCCCATTTCATCTAGGAGTTGTGGGCTGTCTTCTCCTAAAATGAGTTAAGAGTGTGAATGAAGAGTAAAGAGTAAAGGGCATAGGTTTAAGGTGTGAGGGGCAAGGATTAAAGGAGATGAACGAGGCAGGTTTTTACACAGAGGGTGGTGGGTGCTTGGAACTCACTGCCAAGGGAGGTAGTGGAAACGGATATGTTAGTGATTTTAAGGGGTGTCTTGACAAATACATGAATAGGGTGGAAATAGAGGGATATGATCCCAGGAAGGGTAGGGGGTTTTAGTTAAGTTGGGCAGCTTGGTCAGTGCAGGCTTGGAGGGTCAAAGGGTTTGTTCCTGTGCTGTAATTTTCTTTGTTCTTTGTTATAAAGTCTTTTCTCAGGAAGTAGGCACAATACTTGAAGGGGATTGCTGTGGGTTAGGGAGCACCAGGTCAGCATATTGAGAGTAATTTTTGGTGCTGTTGGGAATGTAAGGTGGAGACTGTGGAGACATTACTCTATGTGGCTGTGAATTGTGTTCCTCAATGGACATCAGTGTTAAAGACTGTCAGGGAGGTGAGAAAGTGAGGGCAACAGGATGTTTCTAGCAATGCGTCCACATCCTTTGCACCACACCTCCTCTGCAGCCTCCAATGGAACCTGTCTGATGAGGCTGGCTGAGCTGCTTTTGCCGTTCTCTGGAAAATGTACCGCCCCTCCATGACCTCACTACTTCCAGCATCACCTGCAGAGAATTGTCCGTGAAGCACAAGGCAGTTGTCTCATATCTCCCATCCATTCTCCATCTCTGTTGTGCTCCCACTCAGCAAGCCAGGCCACTTCCTCTTTAAATGTGTTTCTGGCGCTTTATCCTAATTGTCCTCCCAAATTTAGGGCAGTACAGTGGTTAGCAATTATGCCTCACAGCGCCAGGGACCTGGGTTCAATTCCGGCCTTGAGTGACTGTCTGTGTGTTCTCCCCGTGTCTGTGTGGGTTTCCTCTGGCTGTTCTGGTTTCGTCCCACAGTCCAAATATGTGCGGGCATGGTTAATTGGACATGTGACATTGCCCCTTCATGTCAGGGGGATTAGCAGAAGTAAATTTGTGGGGTTAAGGGGATAGGGCTGGGGTGGGATTGTTGTTGGTGCAGATTCAATGGGCTGAATGGCCTCTTTTTACGTTGTAGGGATTCTATGATTCTATAAAATTGGATGGCAAACTCAGAGGCAGGTTCATGATGGTTGCCTCCCAGGAAGAGCAGCAGCAAGACTACTGATCAGGTGCTCTTGATTCTGCAGTTACACCAGAGACCGAGATAGTTAGATTCCACACATTATTTCAATCAATATGAACTCTGTAAAACATATCCAAAAATATTGAAGACGCAGCAGGAGTTTTGAGTGAACAGGATTATATTTTAAACAGGTTGTCAAGCTCTCTCCTTGATCAATTTAGATAGTTTGGCCTTTTGCATTATGAAATATTTCTTTTACATGCAGCTGTTTCTGGCTGAAATAATAAAAAAAAATTAATCTGAGGAGCTGAAAGTGTGTGCTGGATCAGCCAATACAAATGTCAAAAGGCCAGCTAACATTACTGGATTGCGACCAATCATTAAAATTTCACAGTGCAGCATTTACAACTTGCAACTTTATTTTTTTAACATTTTTAATCCACCGTTTTAGTTTAAAAGTATTTGCCACGACAAGACCTTAGCTTGATTGCTAACTAACAGCACGTCATATTCAGAAGTTTCACCACAGGCCTTTAGCATGTAATACTACTCGAAGGAATAGAGACTGATTGATAGTCCATTAAAATTTATACAGACTGTGACTTGAGGCTTCAATATGATTGTAATCCCAGCCTGAACATAGTTGTAATAAAGACACATACAAATATATTGGATTCAGTAATCAATGTATTTTTTCAGCTCAGATTTGAAAAAGGTCACTTTAATATATAAAATTGGTGCTATCAGTTCGAACGAACTGCAGATTGTCTTTTATACAATGCATGTGTGAGAACAATTTCGAAATGATTGCTCTTTATTTAGGTGTTTGTTCTAACTAAATTTACTTTATGATCGGTAATTTGTGAGGCATTTAACTACTTCAAATATTTAAATAGCTTAAGTGCAAAATGAATGTCACATCGGTACAAGATATCAATAAAGAACAACTTAGGTTATATAAATAAATGTAAAGTAAAAGGGTACGTTACATAATATTGTATGACCTCAAGCCAATTTCAATCAAATCCACCAGAAAAGTGAAGGTTCAAAGTCGGAAAATGAAATATATTTTAGAATTCTACATTCCTTTAGAATTCCATATCCTACATAAAGCCGCCATAGCCCAGAGGGGGAGAGCTGACTGGCGGTGATTTAACCTGAGGATCACCACAACTCAAACAAAGGACAAAGTTGCACTAGTATAGCCGACTAGGTTGCTGGAAAATACCAGAGAATGACACGTCCATGTTGTAAGTGTGTGTTCACTTGTAAATGCAATGCAGAAGTTATACAGGTTCTCTTCACACTGATGCCTCAGTTATAGTGTAAATGCAAATTGAATGTAGATTCATGCTCTGAACTGAAACTGGAGTTGAGTATGAATCCATGGAAGGGACTTTAGTCATGCTTTGTTTTGGACACTGTTGGGTTGCAACCTTGCTGGCTTGTCACACTGGTCGATTGGCAAGGTGAGCCAGTAAGATTGGGCAATAGGTGAAAAATCAGGTTTTTCACCTCTTGTGGTCTTACCAGCACTGATTTGCGAGAGAAGTACACATTTGCATGTCATTACTGAGTGCCTGACGCTATCATCCAGGCTCACTTGAACTTACCACCTCACCAGGCGAGGTCCTCACTGGTGAAAATCACACATTGTCCCCACCAATGGGGACCAGAAGTGATGCCTTCCTCGTGGGACCAGAAGCCTTTGAAGGCTCTCGGGTGGTCGGGGGCAAGGCTGGGCAGTGCCCCTTGGGCGGCGTCAGCCTGGTAGTGCCCACATGGCACTATGGCACTGCCCACCAGACACCCTTGCTGCACCAGAGAGTGGGACATGAGGGAGATGGATCCCAAGGTGGCATTACCTGAGTGAGTGGGGCCTGAGAGGGCAGGGCCTGAGGGAGCAGGGGGCATGACAGGAAGAAGGTGGGGGTGGCTCCATAGGGTAGGAGGAAAGGGTGGGAACACTGCAGGGAGAGGATTTATTGGGGACAGCGATTGGGGGCTGGGGGGAAGGTACGGATGATGTCTGGAGCAGCAATAGGGGGAGAAACTTTATAGCAGCGGTGATAAGCGGGGGTGAGAACAATGTCTAGGTCAACAATATGGGAGGCCAGGGGAGTCCTGCAGCAGTGGCGGTCAGTGGGGGCACGATGTCCGAGGGGGTGAGAATGATTGATGGCAGGTTCGGGGAGGGTGGTGATAGGGGATCTCCCAGTAGACAGGGAATTTGGGAAATCTGCACAATGGTGCCCCTAAAGTGCAGCAACATGCTTCACAGTGCGAGATTAGGCTCCTCCTTCAGCTATTGGCAAGAATCACATCCAGGCATTTTCTTTAACCAAGCTTTCATAACAAACTTGAACTTATTGAGCTTCAAAAAAAAGTGCATCACAAAAAGCTAGGTTTTACCATTTTCATTCTAAGTGCTGAATCTGGGCGCAATTCAGATTCGGCTTGGAAATCTGCTTTCAGGTGCCCCCCATACACACCTAGTTTGAAAAAAAAATCACAAGTTGGAATTGTGCTATGGGTGGGGCTTAGTGCGCTCAAAATGATCGGAGCTCTGAACGGCGCAGTGAGGAAAACATTTGAAAATCACACCACTGTAACATTGCTCCCGGACCGCAAACAGCAGATAAAGCGGTCCGGGAGTGAAAAACGGGAGCGCTGACCCCCTCAGACAGTGCCCCCATCCACACAACATTATTGTTCCCCTTATCCACTCATTCCTCCCCCACTATCCAGACTGATTGTGATGCTCTGCCCCACTTCCCCCCCATCCACCGATCGCCCACAGAGTGGCAGCAGACCACTCTCTGGTGTCCTCCCCAACTCCCCCCCCCCCCCCCCCCCCACCCCAACCCCCGCCATCCACCAGAGAATGGTCTGGCCCACCTCCCTCCCCCCCCACCACCACCGACCTACTCAGAGAGCTGTTGGAAGCTCTGAACTTACCTCTTCAGCCCGAAGCAGACTTTTTGCCGACCGTGTATGTTTTGCGTCGAATCTGGACGCGCGGACGTGATGGTAAAGTGAGAAACGCTGATAAAGTTGGGCGGGCAGTTCATTAATTTAATTTAAATGTATGCGGGATCGTGGCCATTCCTGGGCCTTGGTAAAGTGGGCATCTGTGCAGACGCGGGCGGGGATCACATTAATGCCCTCACGCCTGACTTTACCACATTTTCATGCCCGAAAACGGGCACGTGCAATGGTAAAATTGGGCCCAAAGTATAACAGAAAAAGCTTACAAAATGGATATAGATTTTTTTTGGAAAACCCATTTGAGAAGATATCTTTTAAAAGGTAGAAATGCGCGATCGTACAAAATCAATTGAAAATATCACCACATGTAGGGGGAAAGATGAATAAATGATTTGCCGCTAAACACTAACTGGAAACTGCATTTACAAATGTAGGACTGTAAAAACCTATTGATGAAAATAATGTACAATTTCGGAAAGTGACCAAAGAAATCAGAGAAACACGTTGAGCAGAAGCTTTTCCGTTCCCAAGGGAGTGCTGGCCATCTTGAAACAGTAGCTTTCAATCGGCCATAAGATTGTTTTTTTTTTAAACTCATCCAAAAATCGAGTCTGAAATGCTGGCAGTACCCACATGGCACTATGGCACTGCCCACCAGACACCCTTGCTATGCCAGGGATGGAGCATGTGGGAGGTGGATCCTGAGGTGGCATAACCTGAGGAAGCAGGGCCTGAGGGAGCAGAGACCATCTTTAAAGGGCTCACTCATGCAGCACTTCGAATTTTTTAGTAAAATTCTGCCCACAAACTTCCTGCATGTAAATTAGATTTCAACAATTGCGAAAAGATAAACCAAATGTAATGCATCACAACAGGGTTAATGGAATGACATTGTTGTTAGTATCTGTAAGATCAAGTTTACATTAGAAAATTGAGTTATTTTGTGTTAATTAAATGCATGAACTGAGCATTGTTACAATGGAGGGATTTGCTTATTTCCTTTCGCTTCTTGTAATATCAAAAACCATGAATAAATGTGCTCTTATACAGAACTGCCTCATTTTACAAGCTAAAAATCTTGAGCCTGCATTTACCATCTGTGAGGTTGCCAATGGAGGTGCAAAGTTGTTCACACAGACATGAACCTGTCATGAGGATCTCTCCAGGGGTGTAAAGCTAAGTATGGATCTTGTGGGTGGAGGACATTACCAGGCAATGCAAACCTGTGCCAAGGGCCTGGGTTCCAGTGAGGGCCTCATGGGGGGATGGTGGGATCCATATAGTTGTGGTTGTGGACTTGGAGTGGCTGTTGAACAAGGGATGGCGGCAGTGGGGTGGGAGCGGGGAGCGTGTGGGCGGAAGAGGGGTGCTGGTTCTGACTGTTGGGTGGAAGGGGCTGATGATTGTGGGGCTAGGGAGAAGGAACTGATGATTGCAGCAGGAGAGAAGTGATGTATGATTTTGGGGAGAGGGGGTGCTTGGGAGAATGGGCCAATAATCATGGGTAAGGATAAGGGGCCATGAGTCAGAGGGGGAAGGCAGAAGGCAGAGGCTGTTGGAGTAAATGCTTTAATTGGGGGTGTGGAGGAGTGCCCTGACGCTTCAGTGGTGGGATGGGGGGTAAGTTTATTGCAGTTCTAATCGGGGTGCCCTTTAAAGATGGCACCTTAATATCACTGCAGCCAGGTTTTGCCGGGGTGTTTAAGCATCTTGATTTTTTTGGCAGAGAGTGGTAGAATCTGGAGAGAAAGCTGACTGGTTTCTCTGGGGAGAAAAATGTTGGTTTTCTTGCAAGAAACTCTGTCATTTTTTTGGTAAGATTTCAGCCACAATAACTGAAATGATTGACACTGAAGATCAGTTTCTCTCCAGCCTCAAAGTTGCTGTGAAAAGTTCTTCTTCTAGGGATAGAGGAAGCTGCTCCTGTCCAATACAAATTTAGAGAAAATATAATTAGAACAATATGATCAGTGGTCTCACTAATTCTGAAAAGCAGATTGCCAACAGACCAGGTTTGATTTGATTTATTATTGTGACATGTCTTGGTATGTGGTGCAAATTATAAAGCATACCATTCATAGATAAGGAAAGGAGAGAGTGCAGAATGTAGTGTTACAGTCATAGTTAGGATGTAGAGAAAATCCAGTGGAGATATATGGTTATCATGATCAAATTACCACAACTTACAGTGCCTTCATCATTTTTCATTGGCGTGTTATTAGACAGTACTTGTCACAAGGTCACAAAGGGAAATATTAAAGTTGGTGATCAAAAGTGTGGTCAAAATGGTAGGAGGGAAGAGAGATGGAGAGATTATGTAATGGACTTCTAGACTTGGGACCTAGGAGCTAATGGCCCCGTTATCAAGGGATATACAAGGGGCCAGAATTAGAGAAATGTAGAGATCTCGATGGGTGAAGACTGGAACAGGTGACACCCCCCCCTCAGAGATAGAATGGGGTGGAACCACAAAGGGATTTGAAAACAAAGTGACTATTTTAAAGTCAAGGCATTTCTCGAACCAGGAGTTAGTGTAAGTCAACAAGCACAGGGGTGAAGGTGGGAAGTTGTTTGTTAATTTCATTGGAGTTAGAACTGAACGAGAAAATTAAACAATGATTAATTTTCTCTTTAAACTGGTCAACAACTGAACTATTTGGACTTTAATAGGGATAGATAGGGTGGAGTCCAGTTCAGAACATTAGGCACATTACAGCCTTCCAGACTTAATATTGAGTTCAACAATTTCAGGCTGTGAACTCTCTCCTCCACCTTCACCCCTTTTATTTCTATCAATTTATTTTCATTTCTTCCATTGATTCATTGTTTTGTCCCATATTTTAATCCCACTTTCCATTTCTTTCTCTTGCCACTGGCTCTGCTACGCTATACACTGAGGCAAACATTACCTGTATTAGGTTGCCCTTTGACACATTCTTACTTTGTTCTGCCATTATCCAGATCTCTTACGTGCCGCTATCAGCACATTTTTTAACCTTGATCACCAACATTTACATTCCCACTGGGCACAATCTTCCGTCTCTTCATGCCAGCAGATCTTCTGATCCTGCCAATGGTGCACCCCCATCGTGTATTTCCCAGTGGTGTGGGGAGGAATCAATGGGAAATCCCAGTGACAGTGGCACGACCAACAGCGCGCTGCCTCCTTTCACGGAGAAAAATGCCATGGGGGGGTTAGAGAATCATGGAATTTGTCTTTTTGTCCATAACATCTTTGTCAGTCTCTCTCTACCATCCACACATTGCTGGCTCTCTATTCAGCCCCTACCACTCCTCTTCCCAACAGCTCCCCCTCCCCATCCCCAAAGCAGTATAAATCTCATTCCATTTCCATTTCTCTTTTGCTCATCTGTTGATCCAGACTTTCAACATTAGCTCTGTTCTCTTTTTGCAGATACTGTCAGACTAACTGAGATTTTTCCAGCATTTTCTGGTTATGATTTCAGATGCCAGTATCCACAGTTATTTGCTTTTATCAAAGAATTAGAGGTTCTGGGAGTTTTTGAAGGTGGCAAAGGATGAAACAAAATCCAGTGGGTTGAAGAGGAGAATTTCTGAGTGATGGACCATGAATAATGGACAGCTGTATTACGGATAGTGGGGCAGAGGACAGACCTCGAAGAAGAGAGTTGTGATGTAGAGCTTCAAGAGAATTTAGAGGCAGGTTGGAATAATGCCATTGAGGGATTTGTAGCAGTGGTGAGAACTCTGAAATCAGAGCACTGGGGATTGAGATTTAGGAACTCTTCAATTAGATTTACAGAAGAGAGAAGCTGTGGTGATGTTGTTTCAAAATGCCTCAGAGGATCAAGGTACTCAGTGCAAAAGGTTGAATTTTTGCAAAAAGCAATAGAACGATAGTCATGACTAAAGAAAGGTATGGTACTGAATAAATCAAAGGACGAGTAAGATGTGAAATGTTTTTGCAGGATATAACAATGTAGGCATATAAGAATGGAAAAAAAAATCTACACCATTTGGTCTGATAGCTTTGGTTTCTGTTGAAAGATAATTCTTAGCCTTCCTCTATTTGCTCCAACCCCATATGCTTCTATCCCTTTACATACACACATATGGAATAGACCATTTGGCCCTTCAAGCATAGCCCATATTTGATAAGATCATGGCTAATCTGAGTTCCACATTCTCATCGATCCCCTTTGATTCCCTCTCCTAACAAGAAACTATTTTCCTCCACCTTAAAAATATTCAATTAACTTTCCCCCCTTCTGAGGCAGAGTTCCAGAGATGTTTCTCCTCATCTCCATCTTAAAAGGCCAATCCCCATTTTAAGAATTGTGCCTCCTAGTTCTGGACTCATCCACAAGAGGAAATATCATTTCCACAACAACCTTGTCCAGAACATTCAGGACCTTATATACTTGTCCTTTTAAGAAATGTATTTTTTTTATCATGTTTCTTATAAGGGGTATGTTTGAAAGTCAGATCTGTTTTAATTGGTCTGGGCAGCAGGCAGCTCAAACATTGATAGGATAATGACTGATTTTTAGCTAGGGAGGTATTTGTGTAAACAGAGTTAATACATTTTTGCTAACTTAGGTTTCTCTTGGTGTTTCAGAGTAGGGTTTTTATTAGGTTGATTGACAGTGTCATGTGATGAATGAGAGGAGCTAAGCTTGCAGGAAAGATGGTGATTTATTTTCATTTTAAAATCAAGAGTAGTTGCTGACTGGAGCTATTTAAAAGAGGCGGCCCTCTCTCTTTCTGAAAAGATCTCTCTCCAGAGCTGTTCAAAAAGCTCTAGGAATGTGAACACATATCAGCATATAAGCCTGTGTTACTTGCTAACTGATTTTGAAGATGGGCTTTAAGTCTGTAAGAGGAATGTTGCTTGAATTGGAACTCAGAGATAGGTTAGCAGTTATGAATTTTATCTTGTCATGTTTGAGAATTGTTCAAATGTTAAATGTTAAACTGATTCATTTGTTACAGTTAAACTGTATTGTTGAATAGATGTTGTTTTTATAAAAAACTCCCTAGTTTGTCAATAAATCATACCTGGAGTGAAATATTTTATCCTCACATTAATGCCAAAATAACATTCCATTAATTACTTCATAATATACCTTGGGGTTTCTGATCATGTACCTTAACATACTTCATTCCAGTCACCCTTAATTCTGCTGAAGTCCAATGGAAATAATCAAAGTCTTTCTGTAGCCTCACCAATGCCCTGTATACTTGAAACATAACACGCTTACTTTCATTGCAATTCCTCTTGTAATGAAGAATAACATTCCAGTAATTATTTCCCTTTTTAATTACTTACTGTACCTGCATAATAACTTCTTGTGATTCATGCATGAGAATGCCTAGATCCTTTTGCATCTCAGAATCCTGCAGTCATTCTCCATTTAATAATACTCTGCTCCTTTGTTTTTCTGCCAAAGTAGAACAACTTTATATTTTCCCTCATGATACTCCATCTGCCAGTTTTTGCCCACTCACTCAACCTAGCTTTATCCATTTGCATCCTCCTTATAGCCTGTTCACAATATACCTTCTTAGTTATCTTTCAGTCATCTGCAAATTTAGCTATAATGCCTTCACTGCCTTCATCTAAGTAATTGAAATTGTGAAACATTGGTGCCCAGAACAGACTCCTGTGGAACTCCACTTGTCATATCTTTCTAATCATTAAAAGACCCATTTATGCATGCTTTCAGTTTATTGACAGTCAGCCAATCTTCAATCTATGTTAATAGGTTGCTTCCCACATGATGAGCTTTTGTTTTCCACAATAACATTTGGTGTGGCACTTATCAAATGGCACCTTTTAAGATCAAGAACCGAGATCTGCAGATTTTATTTTCATTTCAGCTAAGTAAGCAGTGCACTTACTGATGCAAATCTCTAACATAATGTAATGACATTGACAAGGAGCGTAGTTGTAAACACATATAAATTGTGGCATTTATGATTCTGTTACATCTGATGGACAAGGAAAACCTTGCCTGGGAATGATAAGTTGCATGTTTCTTATCTTGCGCTCAAGTTTCATTCTGTACTTGTTGGAAAGAAATCGTCATATTTTCATGTGGGCTGCTATTAGCACCCTTCTTCATTACCACCATTTATATTCCCTTTGTTTTTTTTTGTCTAAGACATATTTGTGAATTGCAGCATTTCTCCCTCCCACCCCCTATGCCTTGGTATAAATCTATTCTATTTTCTTTGTCTTCAGTTTTGATGAAGAAAAATACATCCAGACTCAAAATGTTGGCTTTATTCTCTCTCCACAGATGCTGACAGATATGCTGAGATTTTTCAGTATTCCCTATTTTTGTTTCATTTCTCGCTTCATGATTTGAAAAGAATCAGGAATTTTCCTGTCAAGAATAAATTGGATTATTTTAGTCACATAGCCCAAGGATGTAAAATTTGGAGCTACTTTTGCTGTGTTTGGAATTCTTTGTAATAACACTGATCATGAAATTGGGCTTTGTGGAGCCCAGATTTTTGATACAAAGAGTTCTGTTTTGCCTGCAATTTGGCTTAAGCCGATCAAGCTGGATTCAGTTTTGGTAAGGGGCATCAGCAGAACATGATACCAGTCAGCAATGTAACACTGACATTTTGGAACACAACACTCCACATAATGGAGGTCTTGTGGTACAGTGGGTAGCTTTGGATTTGAATCCCACCCTAGGACTTGATGACCAAGGAAGGTATGTTCGTATCTGGCAAATATTTCCAAATATGCCAGTGGCTGATGATAAGAGTGGGAGAGAATCCTAATCAGCCATGTTTGACTTAGAGTGGCACTCCCTCCAATCTATAAGCCTTCGGCGACAGCCTAGTGACCTGTTCCAGGAATGACCAGCTATGGAAACATGCAAAAACCTGTCTTAGTGCATCACTAGGTACAGGAAGAGAATTGGAATTAGAGATCCATCTAATGCCATCTCTGAGCTTCACACAGCAGGACATATGTTCAACAGAAGGAATTTCTCCACCAGCACCCAACCAGGAAAGGGGTCATCCAATACTTAGACATTAGCAGCTGATTGATTTCTACTTGCCCTCGGTGTGATTGTAAAAGTGATTTGTAGTTTGTCAGAGCTTTTAAAGTCGCTAACTTTACAGGGAGTGGTGTGGCTGTAGGACTTCACCCTTACATCAAGGATTTTACACAAATCACTTGTTCCCATATATGAGTACAATAGTACATCCATTTTCATTTCCGGTATGATGGGGAGACTGCAGAGAGGCAACACAGAGCAGGATGGGTGGCTGGAAGAGGAAGGAGAGAAGCGTTTTCAGCAGGAGGCCAGTCCTGGCAAGGATGTGCAGAGAGCAGTTCCCCTACCTGAACTTCATCTTCTCCACTTCACTAAGGAGGTCTTCACAGAAATCTGTCATCACTCTGTTACTAACAGTCCCCTTAGTCACGATGCAAAAAGAAAAGTCACCACAGAACAAACATTTAAAGCAAACATATCAATCAAACACTACCATATTGTTACAACCATCAACTATTCAACCTTGTGCATTTCCTTAGCCCCTGTCTTCCATGTGCCTTTGCCTGCCTTTCAGTGGAGGAGACTGCAGATAGTCTTGGAGGATGCTGTAGGCTACACCATTTCAGCATGGGTCACAGATGTTGTAACTGCCTAGCTGATGAGTAACAGCAAGGACACTGGCAAAATGGCAGTGGTGGAAGGACAAATGTTGTAGTCTCGAGAGAGGACAGTGGGTGTGTGCCCCATAAAATCACATCCACTCCCAGGAGAGAAATGTTTCAGCAATGTTAAAACTGTTCAGCGGACAAATTACTGGATTGCTGTGAACCCCCAAAAATGTCACTGAGCACTTGATAGGATTCTTAGTGTCTGTGGCAGCAAGCTGAGGTTGCGAGGCACCATTCAGAGCTTCTACTGCATGCTCAGAGATCTGGTGGCTGCTGTTATTCTGCAATGAAAGCTGAGGCATTAGTCACTGTAAGTGTAGTGGAGCAAATACTAATTGAGCTGACCATCACTTAACGCTGGAAAAGATGGACACCAAACTCTGCACAAGTACGGTGCCAAGTTGGTGCTCCATGGTTATTGGCATTAAGCCTGCCATAAGGCCTGCGGTCACAAATTTACTAAGCATTTCATTTTGGATAGCATCAACCTCTGCCATATTTATTATTGTGTTCTTCCCAAATCAAAAGCATTTTTATCCCATTTTCCAGCGCCTGCTCCATCCAAAGTGCAGGCTGATTTTAAATAGCATAGGCTAGTTGGGACTTATGGTAGTCCTTCGTGGTTTTGTAACTCCTGTTCAGACACCCAGCAATGTGCTGAATGTTGGCTGCATGCTGCAATAACTTAAAGAAGAAAAAAACACAGTCTTTGTGTGCCTCTTGTACTTCTGCTGCCTGAACTGAGGCAACAGGTTGGAGACATTGTGTGTTGTAATGTCTGCACCACATTCCTGGGGTTTATCAAACTTTGCTGCCTATATTTTATAAGTAATCATTTTTTGGCACAATGTTTTACATATGGCCTCGTTAGTACCTTCTACTCAATGAGTATAAAATGCTGTGACCTCGATTTGCCATTGTAATTGTTGCTTTAGTACCTTGTGTATGGCAATTATTTCTGTCAGTGATGTACATCTAGTTGAATTTTCACATTTGCTGAACTGCATCAGTCCAGGTTGTGAGTGTAAAACACATAGCGTTTAACAACCTTAGAGGCACTGTCTATGTGGTTTATTTTTATTCTATTTTCTGAACTCTTCCTAATCTTGTTTTCCTATTTCAATGTTATAATGTCATTTTTAACTTCAATTTTACTTTTCAAGCCTAAACATGCCTTGATTCTTGTGATTTCTGAGGTCTGAGTTTTAATAAGCTGTCATTTTAGACAATGAGGTGGAGATGCTGGCATTGGATTGGGTAAACACAATAAGTCTCACAACTGACTTACCTGATGAAGGAGCAGTGCTCCCAAAGCAAGTGGCTTTTGCTACCAAATAAACCTGTTGGACTTTAACCTGGTGTTGTGAGACTTCTTACTGTTTTCAGACAATCACAGGCGAGGCATTGAGTTTTGATTTGATTGTATCTTAATGACAGTCCAAGCAGCTGGCAAGTTGTCTGCTGTGATGTTGAGTTTTTTTAAATCATGTTTTCTGCAGTTCTAAATGGGCCTTTTTGGCTTCATCGTTTGCTCATTATGGCACCAGTTTGTCTGGAGGAGTCTTTTTATTGCTGCTTAAATGGATGTTTGTTTATTTTTACTGAGATGTTTATGACTCGGCTTTGTTAGGAGAAAAACTGGTTGGTTGGTTGGGTGACAGAAACTCATCTGTTTTCAGTTTGAGCTCTGTTTAGTCTGGTTTTGGAAGGGACATTAAGTTGGAAAGAAGTGTCTCTCTCTCACCCTCTCCCTGTCCCTGGTTTTGAAAATTCTACTGGTCATTTGAATGCAAGGTCTTGCCTTTCTGAAAGGAGGAAGTTGGTGGCTTGCCGAGAGTCACTGGTGTTTTGGGAAGCTGATATGACTTCAAACTATTCTGAGTCTATCCAGAAAACTGCAGACTTCATCCAAAGGACTCAATTCACGTGAGCATTAGTTTATGCTGCATTAAACATGTTTCAATTGGCTTATTAATTGGATTGGGACAGCTCCTATATTTAGTAAGGGTTACACATTATCATTTTGATGTTGTTTGTAATTGATAGAAGTTATTTCTAATATTCTTACTATACATGTTAAGTATATTTTTAATTAAACTTTGGTTGATAAAAGCTCCCTAGTCGGTCATTTGAATCATTTCTGAAGTCGAACATATCATACTTATCTTAGCCAAATTCAAGATATAAAACATATGATCCAGGTGGCTCCATAAAATACTTTGGAGTTTTTGACCTGAGTCATAAAACTGTTCATCAGTCTGGACAGAAAACAGCGCTAGCAAAAAAAAAAGCCTTGCTCATCCCGAAACCATAAAACCCCACCCAAAAATACTGGTGTGGGGGCCGTGTGGATTTGCAAGTTGAATTTAGGCCCCGCTCTCCAACAGCTGGCTCTGTGATCCTCATCGGGGCGCTGTTAGGTCAGGGTAGAAAAGACAGCTGTGAAACCAACAAGTTTTACACAGCTTTTCTCACCTGATCCAGCACTTTGTGCAATTTTGGGAAAATACTGCCCAGTGTCTCCCGATAGAGGAAGGATTATTTCGCGTGTAAGATGCAGTAAGATGGAAGAGTATTACATAATGCAAATTATGTGCATGACATCAATTCTAGTCAATCACTCTGCTCCATCTCATCGCATCCATTTCCATTCATGCAGGTCAAGCTAGCCGACAGCAAAAAGGAGAGATCACAACTGGAGGAGGGCCATCTGACACCCAAGAGCTCTCCAACGTGAGGAGGCTGCCTCTGAGTTGGCAAGGAAGGAGAGAGATTGCTCCTGTGGGGAAGGATTGATTGCACCCCCACCCCTTCCCCAACAAGCCAATACGATAAGCCCTCCATGGGTTGATACCACCTCAGGGGAAATTGATGAGGATCCATTTGGAGAAGACCTGTCACTGTGTTCACCTGCACCCTCCAGCAGCACAGAGATACATTTCATAGTCAGTCACACATCTAGCTTAGGCTCTAGGTCACATTCTGGAGAACACCTCAATGACATGTCACCATAGCAGTCAGAGACAGTGACAGCCCAAGCCTCTGCTTCTCAGAGGACTTCTGGAAAACAGACACTTGTTGATCTTGAGTCTGATGATGGCTGTCTCCAACACGCTGAGGATGCAAAGACATTCCAGGGCTATCCACACAGGTAATTCCAAGCATGTTCAGCCAATCCAAAACCCCTCTGTCTGAGACCCCGTCACCTCTGGCTGCACACGCTGGAGAGGGTGCACTTGCCCCACCGCAAAAAACTCTCCAGGTCTAAATCTTTCAAAGGACATCCACAAGATTCACCAATGACAATAAGGTACAACATTCAATAGTTGCCTCCACCTCTGCATCACATGTCAGAGTTAGAAAGCTTAAGAAACATGGGATGCAAAGTTGCCGGTGGGAGCTCAAGATCCAAAGTTTCCGTCTCACCAGTGAGAATGCTTCTTTGGACCTTCCCTGCCCCTTGCAGGTGATGTCATCAGGTTCACGCCCAAAATGGGTCTGAACCTGTTTTGCATGGATTTGAATATATTTTAATATTATTAACCCAATGCCTCGCCATGTCTTGACTCCTTGCCAGATCTTTAAAGTGTGCTGATGCGAGGCCACATCAGCACACTTTACAACAGGTTCACACAGACATGAACCTGCTGTGGGGGGACTCCCCAGAAGTACAAAGATAAGTATCATTCCTGGGGGTACCAGGGACATGGCCAGGCAGTGCACTGGCAATGCCCCCTGCCATTGCACCTTGGCACAAGTTGGCACTACCAACTGCTAAACTTTTTGCCATTTCAGGTCCTCATCATCTGAGGAGTTGTCAGCGTCCTCCATATCTCCCTCTGGCAAATCATCTTTTTTGAAATGCATGGCTGTGTAAGATGCCACAGACCACAATGATCCAGGATACCCACTGTGGAGGGTACAGCAGAGACCTGCTTGAGCAGTCCAAGCATCAGAAGTGTGTTGGAGTTATATGTGGCATTGCATCTTTCTGAAGACAATGCACAGGTGTCAAAAACCGTCTTTTCAATGGATACCCTTCATTATCCTGCAGCCAGTGCTGCAACACTTCAAATATCTGTGGCACCTGGGAGTGTTTCAGGATGTAGGGTGTCATGAGAACTACCAGTGTACCTGACATGGATGTACTTCTGATAATCATCACCTAACATTTATAGAGTAGAACTCATTTCTCTTAATGAGCATCAAGGGCTGTTGTCATGGAGCTCTCAAAGTCACGTGTCCAATCGATTATACACTAGGAAGCCTGAGATCATCGCAAATTCCAGATATCTGGCAGCTCAGCTGATTTCATCCAGTATGAACCTTACTGTGAAGGGATCTCTCTCCCTCTTGATACATTTATGGGTTGAGAACTGAGAAATGCCACATAGGTCCCCTGTGGATCCTTGGAACTGTGGATCACTGGTATAAAAGTTAAGTGTGTGTTGACTTTCAGCACTGTCAGAGGATGTCCTCTGAAACTACAGACTATAAGGCACAAGATCGTCCCACAAAACAGAGCAAATCTAAGCCAACACATCTCTTGATAAGTGTAGACATGCCACATTGTCTCTTGTTCATCTTCAGAGAGGAAAGACATTATCAGTAGACATTTTGTCATGCGAGTTGCTTCTGTAAGATAAGACTAACCTACTTATCCTCTGGGTGTTGTTGGGGCTCCATTGGACCGTGGACTTCAGGCCTGGCCTCATCTGAAAGTTGTGTTAAGCAATGTTAGGCCTCTTCTTCACCTCAATTTGGACACACATTTGAAAAAGGCAGCATTGTGTGCAGTTTCCATTACTCAATCCTCCTCTTCACTTAGGACGGTTAGATCCAACAGATTAATGAGTAGTGGGCAAGTATAATCAACCTCCCATTCACAAGTAGAAAGTCACTGACTTGCCCTGCCCTGTTCCAGTGGTCCAGCTGAGGTGCAACATCACAGATCTAATAAACTAAGATGCTGCCCCAGCTGCTTGACATCGTAATCCCAGACAAGTTGGAAGAGGCTTCACCCTTACCTAATGCAGTGCTGTGATGCCTGACTCGGTGTACTGGTTCTGTCTAACCTGCGCTTTTGGAATGACTGGCTTTCCTATGGCCAGTTAGCCATGCCGATTGATAGCAGACTTCCATTGATCATCTTGTAGGTATCCAGTAACAATGCTCTCTTCATGGATGGGTGCATTTTCCATTCTCACAATCCTCTCTGTTAATGCTCAAATTTATCTACTTCATTGTGACCTCAATGAGTGCTGCAGTCTCATATTAAAACGCTCCAAATGCACCTTCTCAAAACTCTCATCCAGACTTCTATCAGCTTAGAGCACCCACTGTGAGCGTACAGCTCAACACTAAGAGCACTCATTGTGAGCACCCAGCTCAACATCCCCAGCACCCACCGCGAGCACCCACTGTGAACACTGAGCTCAACACCCCCAGCAATCACTGTGAACACCCAACTCAATACCCCCAGCACCCGCTGTGAGCACCCATTGTGAGCAACCAACTCAACACCCCCAGCAATTACTGTGAACACCCAACTCAATACCCCCAGCACCCACTGTGAGCACCCATTGTGAGCAACCAACTCAACACCCCCAGCAGCCACTGTGAACACCCACTGTGAGCACCTAGCTCAACACCCCCAGCACCCACTGTGAGCACCTAGCTCAACACCCCCAGCACCCACTGTGAGCACGTAGCTCAACGCCTCCACGGTGAGCACTTAGCTTATGACCCACAGCACTCATTGTGAGCACCCAAGTATGAATCCCCAGCAGTGTGTGCTAACACTGGCCTTGCTAGGGAAAAGGGTTGTTGCTGATAGACTCTGAATGTTGCACTCACCTCGAAGGCATGATTGAAGTGCGAGTGGAGAACCGCATGCCACTTACATCTGGTGGTCAATGAGACCAGTCTATTAGCTTGCTAGTGTGGCATATAAATAGGAGGGGGAATGTGATTCTGGGGAGTTGCATTTTTATTGACTATTCAGGACATGTTGATGCAGATGGGGTTCCCATCATGGGTCAAAGGGAAATCTGACCCCCACATAGCCCATCACAAAAGTGGTGAGGGGAAAATTCCAACTTAGTTTCCCATCAACGAGATCCCAACTTTGGCCTCTCTCCAAATTTTCCAAACCCCCCCCCCCGCCCCCGCACCTCCCACCACCGACCCCCCCCCCCCCCCCCCAAACACACTGTACCCCCCGCACCCACCAGGTCGCTGGTGGAACCAAAAACTTCTACCCTTTGAGTAGTATTTTTATCAGACATACACAAGGTTGATGATTTCTCAGAGAATGTTTGGCGACTCAGGGATTTTAACAGTAACTTCATTGCAGCGTTAATATAAGCCTACTTGTGACACTAATAAATAAACTTTAAACTTAAATAGGACTAAATATAGCCAAAATTAAGCTTCATCAATGTCTCGGAATATAAATCAACATGCATGAACATAAGTCCATTCACATGTTCTGCCATTACTGAATTATATAACAATTACACCAGTTGTACTTCATTCTGGCAGGCCTTTGTTACCACCAGAAAGCACAAGCTTGTTCCTTATGACGGCATTTAATTTGCCAAGCTGTTTGAGATATTGGCTTGGATTTTATGAATGAAGTAATAGTAAACCTTTCCGTGCTCACCATTATTAAAGAGCAATTTTGACAACAACTTACAGTGACCGAACATGACACAGTTCAGTGCAAAAATCAGGACGTTACCCTATGTATTGCTCTGCTTCCCCAGAAGTTACGTTTTAATGGTATCTCATTGAGAGAGTCAGTATTGAAACACATGCAAGGTGTGAAGCTGGACTACTTTCCCATTAAACAAACTGGAGAAGTTAAGGTTTGTCCATTCAAAAGTATGTGGATTTTTAAGAGTGCAATAGATCTTCATTACTTCCAATTGGATTGGAAAATCAATTTTTAGAAACATAGAATATAATTCCTTCAGATTTTCATCATTGTTCAAAGGTTAAAAAAGTTTTAAATGTTTATTTGTGTTTCCTTCATTTCTTTTATTTATTTCCTTCATTTCTCTTTAAAACCATCTTTCGTTCCTTCTGTTTATTTGGCCTTCTGTCTCCAATTTGATCTGGAATGAACTATCCTAATGTGCACATCTTAGTTGTAACCTGCCCATTACTGTGGTGAGGTTTGGGCCTGAAAGTGGTCCGGAATGTCATGGGGGTTTATCTCCATGTAGGGTATGCAAGTTCTAGGCTGCTTGTGGAATTGGGGATGCTCCAGAAAAGGCACTGACAAGATCCACTTCCAGTTGCATCTGAGAAGGTGGTTGTGAGTCCACTCTTGAACCGTTGTTGTCCATGTGGAATAGGTACACCCAAAGTGTTGTTAACATAGAAACATAGAACATGACAGCGCAGTATAGGCCCTTCGGCCCTCGATGTTGCACCGACCAGTGGAACCAATCCAATGACCCTCTAACCTATTCCAATGTTATCCATATGCCTATCCGCAGACCATTTGAACGCCCTTAAAGTTGGCGAGTCCACAACTGCTGTAGGCAGGGCATTTCACGACCTTACTACCCTCTGAGTAAAGAACCTACCTTTGACATCTGTCCTATAATTACCACCCCTTAATTTAAAGCTATGTCCCCTTGTGTTAGCCATCACCATCCGAGGTAAAAGGCTCTCACTGTCCACCCTATCCAATCCTTTGATCATCTTGTATGCCTCAATCAGGTCACCTCGTAACCTTCTTCTCTCCAATGAAAATAACCTCAAGACCCTCAGCCTTTCCTCATAAGACCTTCCACCATACCAGGCAACATCCTGGTAAACCTCCTCTGCACCCTTTCCAATGCCTCCACATCCTTCTTATAATGCGGTGACCAGAACTGTATACAATACTCCAAGTGCGGCCGCACCAGAGTTTTGTACAGTTGTAACATGACCTCACGGCTCCGAAATTCAATCCCTCTACCAATAAAAGCTAACACACCGTACACCGTCTTAACAACCTTATCAACCTGGGTGCCAACTTTCAGGGAGCTATGCACATGTACCCCGAGATCCCTCTGCTCGTCCACACTACTAAGAGTCCTTCCATTAGCCCTATATTCTGTACCCCTGTTATTCTTACCAAAGTGAATCACCTCACACTTTTCCATATTAAACTCCATCTGCCACCTCTTGGCCCAGCTCTGCAGCTTATCTATGTCCCTCTGCAAACTGTAACATCCATCCTCACTGTCTACAACTCCTCCGACTTTGGTGTCGTCAGCAAATTTACTAATCCATCCTTCTAAACCCTCATCCAGGTCATTTATAAAAATGACAAACAGCAGTGGCCCCAAAACAGATCCTTGAGGTACACCACTTGTAACTGCACTCCAGGTTGAATATTTCCCATCAACTACCACCCTCTGTCTTTTATCAGCTAGCCAATTAGGAAGGGAATTTCAGGATTTTGACCCAACTACAGTAAAGGAACATCAATGTTTCTCCAAATCAGGACTGTGTGTGACACGGAGGGTGAGAAGATAGTTGTGGTGTTGCCATGTGCCTTTTCTTCAAGGTAGTAGAGGTCTTAGGTTTGAAAGGTATTGTTGAAGGAGCCCTGATGAGTGCTTCTTGCAGATGGTATACATTGCAGCCACAGTGTACTGGTGGTGGAGGGAATGAGCAGTCAAGTCATTTTGGCTAGGCTCTTGGAAGATATTTAAAATGAACCTTGAATGGCAATTTGAACAGGTCAGTAACATGTTAAGTGCCTGATTTAAGCCCAAACTGGAAATCCATTTACCCTGCAACAAATGTCAAGACAGCGGCTGCCCCAAACCCACCCAGCAACTCTTCTCTCCCCCCCATCCACCCCCCCCCCCCCCACCCACCCCCCCCACCCCCACTGACCCATGTTTCTCTTATCTGTGTCTGCCATGGCCTCATTGGTGCCCCCTTTTCATAGGACTCCCTGGTAGGTAGTGGTGACTTGTGTGCTCACCTCTGAACTCCCTCTCAGAAGTGAGCTTCCCAGGTTAACCGATTTATAAAGCAGTTGTAAACTGTGCCACCATGATCTCACACCAGCTAGGTTGTGATATCCATTGATGTTGGAAGCGATGGAGGGACAGCCTACTAATGAGATTTAATGTATTTAAATGAGATCCCTGACTTTCCTTGGTGGGAACCTTGATACGTCACTGGTGAAGGGTGGGGAAAATTGAAAAGTGAGATCTCACTGGCAAGATACTCGTTTTTTGACTCTTGCAAGATTTTGAGCCCACATTGCCACTTTTATTCACAACTAACAGAGACTCAAAATGGCCACCAACATTTTGAACACAGTGTGTCTCTTCTGTGGAATTGGGATGGTTCAGACTGATAGCTCTAATGAAGAGTCATATTGAAATTGTAACTCTGTTTTTCTCTCCACAGATATTGCCAAACCTGCTGAGCTTTCCCAGCACGTTTTTTAACTAACTGAATATGAAGCCAGGTTGGGCAGGGTTTGTGCCTTGGCTCCATAATAAAAAGGAAACCAGAAAACACATGTTCCCCTCAAGGTTATCTACCACTCTTTGCCCAGATTTATATTAAGTTGTCAGCTGGTATCCCATTCATTTGGTCTTTTAGTCTTTTTTTTGATGATTAAGCTACCTCTGGGATCATGACTGACATCCTCAACTGACTGGTAATAAACAAAAGAAAAGGTGGACAACCTTCCTGTGGTATTAACTATTAGACATTTTAGCCACATACAGGATGAACTGTGTCTAGATGCCCTCTTGATTTGAGTGCACTCCAGTTTCTTGGCTGCCGTCTTAACATTATTGTGTCAACTTTACGTTGTTGTGTCGAATTGATTAGAAGATCAGACATTCAGGGTGATCTTACCAGCCATTCTTGCCATGCTCCCACTGCAGCGAGGTCTGAGAATTTGGCGCCCAGCCAAATCTCCGTTCACTGTAGTGGGATGGGAATGTCCTGTCAGCCTGAGCGACCGTACGCTTCTGGCCCTAGTGTTTTTCAATTCAACAATATTTAGTTAACTATTTTCCTGGGGCCTTGCAAGGATTCATTGCTTTGCAAGTGTTAGGGATTGCTAACAACATGCCTTGTAATGTTATTATATTTTTATACCTTGGGCTTATTTATTGCACAAGAGACACATTGTGGGCTCATTTATTGTGAGTAGGCACATGCTATCAGTTATACATAAGTATAAAGCTTGAAGGCATCACAGCTGTGTGTGTACGTGTGTGTGTTCTATTAAGATTAAAAGTGAAACTAGAACTGGATCACATGCCGCATTTCCCTTTGAATGATGTCATGCTGATATCTTTAAAGGCATATTATAACATACCTGAGGCTTCCCTTGTGAATGTCCCAGCTTAATGTCGATCAGTAAATATATTGAAATTAATGGCATAAACTGCTGGTCCCTTGTTGACTTCCTGCAGGTGAGACAGGTGGCTCAGAACTCAAGACTCTGGCAGGCTTAACTCTCCAATGAAAGAGAGTTAAGGCATCAAAGGCATGGGTTGAATTTGGTGGGGTGGAAGAGGTCAATAATAAAATCTATTAAATTCTATCATTTGTAACATCTTTTTATTATGGTGAAATGCAAGATGGACTTTCAGAAATGAAGAATTACTGAAATGGAAAACAAAATTTGTACATGTAGCTACTGTATGACAGGCACTTGATCAGAACCAATTGAATAGCAAAGTACCTAACAAATGAAATACGTTTAATTTATTTTCAATGTAGGAAGTATAACCACCTGTCAGTTCTAACCAAGATCATCCATAAAGAGCCATGCATCATAAACCATTCCAATGAAATTATAAACTTGCATGCCACTGAGGAAATCCTCATGTCAGGTTAATTTTAAGTGTCATGTATGCTCCAAGTGTCAAATAATTAATTATATTGATTTATTTTAATTATTGATAAATGTGAAATCAGATTCACTCAAGTAATTGCCAGCAATTCAGTTCTTATTAACATTTAGTCCAAAAAATTTAAAAAGAACTCAGGAATGATGTGAGCTTGCAGTGCAGATGGTGAATAGAAGAATGTATGAAATAGGTATTCATATGAGGAGAATCTCATTTGTGTCATGATCCTCACCAGTGAAATATATGGCTGAAGTATTCACAATAATCTTCAGCCAGAAATGCAGAGTGGATGATCCATCTCGGTCTCCTCCAGTGGTCTCCAGCATCTCAGATGCCAGCCTTCAGCCAATTTGATTCACTCCATGTAATATCAAGAAATGGTTGGAGGCACTGGATACTGCAAAGGCAATGGACCCTGATAACATTCCAGTAATAGTATGAAGACTTGTGATCCAGAACTTGCCACTCCCCTAGCCAAGCTCTTCCAGTACAGTTCCAACACTGGCATCTACCCAACAATGTGGAAAATTGCCTAGGTATGTCCTGTACACACAAAGCAGGACAAATCCAACCCAGCCAATTACTGCTCAGTCAGTTTACTCTCGATCATCAGTAAAGTGACGGAAGAGGTCATCAACAGTGCTATCAAATGGCACCTGCTCAGCAATAACCTGCTCAGGGACGCCCAGTTTGGGCTCCGCCAAAATCACTCAGCTCCTGATCTCATTACAGCCTTGGTTCAAACATGGATGAAAGAGCTGAATTCCAGAAGTAAGGCGAGAGTGACAGCCCTTAACATCAAGGTGACATTCAACCAAGTGTGGCATCAAGGAGTCCTAACGAAACTGCAATCAATGGGTATGAGGGGGAAATCTCTCCAGTGGTTGGAGTCATACGTGGTACATAGGAAAATGATTGTGGTTGCCTGCTGTGATAGTGGAGTCGGATACTTTAGGAACTTTCAGGCAGTTATTGGATAGCAAATGGAGCACAGCAGAATTATAGGGAGTGGGATAGCTTGATCTTGGTTTCGGATAAACCTTGGCACAATATCGAGGGCCGAAGGGCCTGTACTGTACCGTGCTGCACTGTTCTATGTTCTATATTAGAGGAGCACACATGGGGATGTTTGTGAAATATGTAGGGGATGATCTTACCAGGCTTTCTAAGAGCCAAAGAAGCATGAAAACAGGAAAGGGTCGTACTCATTTTTTGGGTGAGCTCCCATACATTCGGTAGCTTATAGCACTTAAAAAAAAACAAATGAGGCAAAGTATGATTCTCGCCAGTAGGGGGAGTGCACAGAGTTGGCTGCAGACTGCTCGAGTCTGCTATTGTGCATGTGTTCCAGTGCACAATGTACAAGAGTACAAGAGGACATAGTGTAATTTGAATCTGTCACTCTCCCAATATACAATCGCCATCCGTATTGTGGACCCCCAAATTGTCATCCCCGATTGTGAGCTGCCCCAGCCAATCACCAACCCCAATTTCCACCCCTCCCCCGTCACCTGGTCGATTATCGTACCCTATTTCCCCATCGTCCCCGGCCAAATGACAGCCCTTTTCACCCCACCTCCCCGGGCGATTGCCATCTGACCATCCCTAATGCACAGTAAGCATCTCCCCATGCTCTGCCACTCCTTCAGGCCCTTTGCCTTAGGCAATGCCACGTGATGGAGCCTGATGGGCAGTGCCAGGATAGCAGACTGACGCTGCCAGGGTCCCAGTGCCAGGCTGGCGCTGCCAAGGGGCATTGCCTGCCCCTGTTCCAACCACCCAGAGGTCTTCAATGGCCTCCAGTCCCACTCGCGAGGCTACCATGTCAGGTCCCTGTTTCTGGGACCATACATGTTCCTTGCTGGTGAGGATCTCCACTGGTGGGGCCGTTAAAGCAAGTGAGTCCAGACTGTAGTATCTCCAGATCACTAATAATATTGAAATGAGATAATAAATATTTAAATCAGCCCCGCATCCTTCCCAGATGTGAGGCTGATTTACTCTGGCAGAGTAAAGCCAGTAATATTGTGAGAAGCGAGTAAACTGGGCATGAACCAGGTTTTTTGCCTCTTGAAAAATCTTATTGACTCACCATGTGGATTGGCTGATGTGATGCGCTGGTAAGTTCGCTCTCTGGGTACTGCCCTGTGGTGGGGAGGGAAGGAGTTCAGTTGATTGGGGGGGGGTGGGGGAGGTGTTTTCTGGTGGTGGGGGTGGTCTGTAGTGGGGGTGAGGATTCCTGTTATCTGTTTTGATCGTTCTGAAGGATGCCCAGGTCTGTCGACAGCCGGAGATGCTAGTGTGGCCAGCTCATTGAAAGTACTCCCCTGGCCAATGCAATGGCACCTGCCTCTTTGATTTTTCTTTTGGTCTAATTGTTAAAAATGATGGTGGGGAAAGCCAGCAGTGGAGCCAATGAACTACCCTCCAAATTGACAGAAAAAAAAGAGAAAATTCCACCCATTATCTCAAACTAACTTTTTCCCATTAAATGATGACTGTTTTATAATTGCTTACCCCCACCATATGCTTTGATGCTGAGTTTGGAGGCCAGTTCTTTTGTAGTTCTGGTTTGACCCTTAAGTCTACTGTGGTCCTGAAGTTCCTTCCAGTATTTCTCAGGGCTGATAACTTATGTGCTTTCCATTGGATGATTTTTTTTTTCTCCATCCTTTGATCCAGTCCATTTGAAAATAGATTCACTGTGACAGGACCTCCACATGCAATGAGTCGGTAATACTCAGGCAATGCAAAAAGCATACTACCAATTGGTCAATTTCATGTTAAGATTCATGGAAATGTTGTCTGCTGACTTCTCCGGATTGCCTTTATATGTAGACTCACGGACAACTATCAACTTCTGAGTCTGTGAAAAGGGCCCTAATTGACAAAGTGAACCGAGGGAATAAGTTACTCATGTGTCTTTATGCATTCTTGTACTTTTCCATCTATTTTGGTAGACTTCAATAACAAATCGATGTTTATGGCGAAATCTGCTGCTGTGCTGATGTAAATTGGATCTGAACCAAACTCTAGGCAGCCAACACATAACTCACTGCAAATATCACGTTACCGCTTTAGGGCCTCAACATTTTCTTTTCAAAATAAGTTGCTTTCTCTTGGATTAACAGGCTTTTAATAACACAACCCTGGAATGTTGAGTTGTTGTTAGTGAAATAGCGTTCTCGGCCCCCTATCTCTACTGAAAGACTTTACCAATTCGAGAACGGATTCTTCACTCCAGGATCTGAGGCCTACATTTCAACTAGGTACACTTGAGGAAGAAAAAAGGACACTGACGTTATTAAACACTGATTGTAAAGATTTACCAGAATATATTCTCTCACAGTGATCATGATGGGGGCAGTTTTACCAAAAAGATTCAAAGTCCAAAACAAGCGGGAAAGTGAGACAGTTTTTAATCTGTTTTCAAATCTGCTATCTTGTGCACTTAGACAAAAAAAGTCCTCAAAAACAATTTCTTGTCCCCAGGGCAAGGGTTGAGACTCAAATCACCCAAACACTGGATAAGAGCAGCAGAAAGTGCAATCACACATGAGCAGGTCTCTAGCAAAAAGGCCTGTCTCTCAGCCTGTGCTGCTATCATCAAGCCTCAAACAAACCATGTCACCCCCAGCCGCCGTGGGGTCCCGCCCAGACAAATCCTCCTCTTTCCATTAATCCCCACCTTCCCTGGTTGCCAGACTGATTCCCCCACCATCACCGGCCTGACACCACCCCCCCACACCACACTTCCTCGCCCTTCCAACGCCCCCCCACCGCCCCCCCCCCCCCCCCCCCCCCCCCCACCCCAGCCGCCCCCACGGACAGCTGAGATTGTCTCTCTCCCTCCCCCACTGACACCTAATGCAAAGCGGCAGTGGGATTCCCCCCCCTTCCCACACCACTGACTGGCCACCACTAGTCTGGCTCCTCCCAGTAGGCCCCATCCCCTCTGGCTGCACCTCCTTGGCACTGCCCAGAGATGGATGTGAGGCTGGTCTCGCCGGATATCCGGTGTCGGTAAGATTGCTAGAGGCATGAAATGAACCTGGGGGCAATTCTCCCAATTAGCACAGCAGGCCAAAAGAATCCCATGGTGGGCAATGCCTGGGATTCACGCATGCATTCCCGCCACGATAGCACCTCCCAGCATTGGATTTCCGGTGGCATCAGCTTTGCACCGGAAATCGGCAGGGAGTTGCGGAAATGATTTGACTGTCAATTTAAATATATTTTAAGTGCAATTAATGGGCCCCAGACCAGGCCTGCTAGCATCTCCCCTAAGCCAGAGTGGTTCACTGGGTAGGGCCTGGGTGGGATTGTGTTTGGTGAAGACTCGATGGGCCGAAGGGCCTCTTTCTGCACTGTAGGGTTCTATGATTCTATGATTGTATGATTCTAGTGGGGATTACACTAGCTCCACACGAACGCGGAACAAGCAGCCCAACTCTGCTGGAGTGAAGGGGGGGCAATCAGGGCCCTCTAGAGGGCTGGGAGCACTTTGGCAGTGCCAGTCTGTGCCCCCAGCACTGCCCAAGGGGCAGAATGTCAATGCGCATTGGGCACCTTGGCACTGCCCACCTGGCATGGGGCAGTCAAGGGGATGAGGCATATGGGGTTGAGACAAAGGTGGCAGGGCCTGATGGCAAGGCCTGGTCGGGCAACCAATGGGTGTGGGAAGTCCTGCTGCCATGCTGCAGTGGGGATTGGTGGGAGAAGGAGGGAGACCTGCAATCGGGGCAGGCTGGGGAGGATGGGGGGGGGGGGTGGAGTTGGCTTGCTGGGGAGGTCAGGATGCGAGGGGGGGCAGGTTGAGCTGCAGGGAGGGGCTTGGCACTGCTGGTGGTAACTGTCAGGTGGGAATGTGTTGGGGGGAGGGGGGTTGGTTGGAGATCGGGGTGGGCTGAGGTGGGGGACGGGGGGTCAGGGCTGGGCCTGAAAATGATGAGGGGGCCATGGGGGAGTAGCACAACTGGCATTGTGGAGTTTGCGGGGCTGGCCAGCAATCGGGAGGTCGGCAGTGTGGGGTCACTGTATGTGTCCCTGACAGATCGGCACGTACACAGTGGTCCGCTCAGGGCTATCCTGCTGGCCTCTCCAGCAGGAATAGACCCTGCCTCCTGAATTATAATAATATACACACTAGTACGCTCTGTAATGCGCAGAGTGTGGGAGATTCTTCTCTGAACTCTCACTGAAATAAACAACTGTATGAATTACTCCAGTTTTCACACAAATTTGATACTTAGAATTTTTCTGGGAGAATTCTGGCCCCTGATTTCTTGTCTCTCTTATGATCTTACTGGCTTGCCCCACACATCGGCTGGCGGGATGCAACAGTAAGATCGCCCCTGATGTCTAGAGGGAAATTCTAAACCTTTGAAATTATTTACCTTTAGCTGTAGTGAATACTTGTGATTGTAACTTCCTTGTGTGTTCTTATAACGTTTTTCTTCTTGTTGCCATCTTTTCTACATGGTTCTCTGTAAACTTTTCCCATTAGAACCTAGTGTCCACATTTTGAATGGGAAAGGCCTTCGTAAACTTGACAATGTGATAAAACTCACCAGTCAGTTGGGACGCCATGATAGTTCAGTCTTGTGTCTTCCAGATCCTGAATTTATACTGCCAGGAAGTTCCTGTACCACAACCAAGTTCAATTTCCAGTTCATTGTCAGATTTTTTATTCAGCTATGATTGGAAATACTAAATTAAAATGGAATATGAATAAGGACATAAAATACAACTTTAAAATAATATTGAGGATATAAAATATATATTTTACACCATCTATCCTATTAAAAATATTACATTTGCAAAGCCATGTTTTCTCATTGAAAAGAGGAAGTTGGAGAGGTGATTTCGTTGATATTTTTTAATGATTGCTAAAGGAGTAGATAATGTAAACCATGACAAGCTTTTTCACAATGACAAAAACAGTAGAAGTGGAGGGCATGCCTGCACTTGAAGGTTAAATTCAAATAATCCAGTGAGTGAGTGGTCAATGCATGGTACAGTCTCCCCAGGGAGAGAGTGAAGGCAGTTAGCATTGATTCATTCAGATACAAATTAGTCAGGTTTCTTTCAAGAAGCAACATTTTGAGAGCAGTGGCAGATTCATGTCATGCAGTAACTGCAGCGAGGAAGGAAAAACTGACTTTGGACCTTAACTTTCCACTATAAGAGTTTTTCTTGCATCATGTCTGGGTCTGGTGTAGACTAATTGTTAGAGATTGATTGCCATTACAAGTCAACAAATCCATTATCATTGTATAATGCAAGTACCAGCAATGGAAAAATGTACCAAATGGAACGTAGTCATTTTTTTTTTGTCAAGCAATTCCTCTGTCGCCTCCTTGACTAGAATTTTACTGGCGGGCTTTGGACCTTGGAATTGGGGCCAAGTGCATGTCCGCACAAGCCATGGCAGGCAACGTGACTGCAAAAGCTATTTTACTGATGGCATCTGGTGAAGAGGCCACCATCAGCACTGCCGTCTAATTAAGCAGGGTGGCTCACCCTTGCAAGCTGTTGGTCCAAACAGAGGGCTAGCAGCACTGTAACTTTGATAGCATTGCCTGATAGAGGTGCCCACTGTTGAGGCTACCGGGGAAAGACAGGGTGCCTCCATGTTGAAACTTTTACTTCTGTGTTGGGGCAGGTAAGCAGGCTGTGATAATTGGAGGGATAACCTAAGGGTGATGGGTGGCCATTGCCCTTCTGGCCATTGAGCAACCAGAAAGGAAGATTAATCCCCATAACCACCCCATCCCACAAAGCCACTGGGAGGCAGCTTTGATGTACCTGGTGGTGTTCTTACGCAGCTAGTGGGGGTGGCCTTTTGCCTCCAGTAAAATACTTGCTGGTTGTTAAATGTCCTGGTAAACCAGTTAATTGAATTTATTTAGGGGAGGTGATGACCTAGTGGTATTATCTCTAGACTATATCCAGAAAGTTTTAAGTTTTAAAGGAGTTTTAATATCCAAAAACTCAACAAATGTTCTGGGGAGCTGGGTTCAAATCCCATCATGGCAGATGGTGGGATTTGACCACAATAAAAATAAGGGGATTTAAGAATCCACTGATGACCATCAAACCATTGCCAATTGTCAGAAAAAAACCCATCTGGTTCACTAATGCCTTTTCAGGAGGGCAATCTACCATCTTTACCTGGTCTAGCCTGCATGTGGCTCCAGATCTCAACTACCCTTTGAAATGGCCTAGCAAGCCAATCAGGGAAATGAATGCTGGCCAGCCAGCAACACCCATGGATCTCAAAAGAATAAAAAAAGTTGACTGCTCTCCTCCAGTTGGTGAGCAGTCAAGCCACAACTACTCCTGATTCTGGAAATATCCCATTGTGGCAGGAAGACATTGGCCTTCTCGATGCCTTCCACTACCATTTTCTGAGCCTCCTGCCCCTGCAACCCATTTCGAGAAGGCTGGCAAAACCTCAGCCCTTGTGTGCAGCAATCTAGGAGTTTAACACATATCAACATTCTGAATTGGCACAAAACTCATTGCCTATTCAAAATGAGAACTTGTTTTCTGAAATCTATTAAACAAGAATGCTTGGAACCCAGGAAAGAGGATTCTATGCTTTGTTATTGATTGTACCCTCTAGAGAGCAGGAAGTCAGTCAGTCTTAATGATAATGACAGAGACTCTAATAGGGAAAGTACATTTAGTTTCTGAGAACCATCTGTCAGTCCCAACTTGCAACTATTCTAAGTTATGTACGTAATGAAATGCAGTGAAATGTGGGTTCCCGATGCAGTTCTCATTAAATCAAAAAGTTGACACTGTTTTATCTATTATTAATATTGTGTTCTATACTAGCTTAACATTAAACGACAAATTTTTTCTCTTGGTCAACAATATAAATGCAATTGAATTTCCAAAATGATTTCTGGCAATTAAAGTCCTATTAGCAAAATTATTACTTTGTAAGACAGATCTTGACAATAGTTTGTAAATAGCATGTCAAGGAACTTTCCAAGCAAAGAAGGGAGAGTTTAATGTGTATTATGAATCATTATTAAGTAGACAGAAATAGTATAGAATCATAGTATCCCTGCAGTGCAGAAAAAGGCCATTCAGCCCTTCAAGCCTGCACTGACAACAATCCTACCCAGGCCCTATTTCCACAACCCACTGGCATTAAGTGGCAATTCAGCATGGCCAATTCCCTGAACCTGCACATATTTGGACTGTGGGAGGAAACTGGAGCACCCAAAGGAAACCCACGCAGACATGGGGAGAACACACAAACTCCAAACAGACAGATATTCAAGGCCGAAATTGAACTCAGGCCCCTTGTGCTGTGAGGCAGCAGTGTGAACTACTATGCTACCGTGTTCTCCCATGATTTTTGGGTTTTGTGCATTAGTTTCATCTCAGCACAAAAGATGTGTTACTGTCTTAGAATATTCTGTGGCATGTGTTCTTCATGGTAATACCAATAAACAGTGATTTCTGTTCAGTCAAATCTTTTAACACATTCACCGAAATCCCACTGCCTTTAATGTTCCAATGATGGTGCACTCCTGCAACTGGCAGCGAGGGTGCATTCAATGTGAAACCCCACTGACAATGGCAGGACCATAAGATCCAGCCACCGGCGAGCTGTGTGTCACCTCCCCACTACTACAAAATATGCTGTGGAGAAGGAGAAAAATCCCACTCGTTTGTTGCCCTTAAAGACACAATCACCACATGCTATCATTAAAGTATCATGGTGGACACAGACATTCCTACTTGAGTATTTCATGGTTAGATAAAAGCTTTGTAAGTTGGATGTAACATGGTGCCATATTCCCTTCCTCCACCCAGACTAATAAGTCAATAACCAAATCGTCGATCGCCGCGCGGTCACTTTACATTGGAAGCAGCCTAAATTGCGTTCCGCCCCCACCTGGTAAGGAAGTTCCACCTTAGAGAGTTGCTGGGCAATCTGAGTGGCCAGTAGTTCTGTTGTCCCAGGATCACTTTGTTCAAGTAGTGGCCACTGTTAGAACTATAGGCAAATCCCAAACACAAAGAGACTATGGAGTTGGATTTCAAGACAAGTCTGGGTACTGGCAGGGCACCCTGTGAGGATTGTGAGGAGGTATCCAAGTTGGAGAATCTGGGGTGAAAGTGGGAGGTGGCATAACCTTGGTGGTCCTTCAAAAGGGCATAGGGACCATCCCCTCCTCTGGCCAAGCACCAGCCCGCACCCAGCAGCACTAACCACTGTGCTACCATATTTTTACCACTAAAATCCAACCCAGTGGGATTTATCTTATTACCTGACCTAAAGAGAACATATTACATTGTAACCTCTGTCTCTATCTCTATTTATAAAATGAATAAGCTATTGTTATTGAAGCCTATTAAAAGCTAAAGTTGCACCAAGTTAATCAGATTGCTAAAATAAGTTCATTGGCTCTGAGATTCCTGGCTTTAACACAGTAAAAAGTCTGACAACACCAGGTTTTAGTCCAACCGATTTGTTTGATAGTAAACTCACTAGCTTTCGAGGGGATTCCCTCTTCTTCAGGTGAATGGAGAGTTCTGGCCTCAGACAGAGCATGTAAAGCACAGACAGTTTAGAGATTACTGATAAGAATGCAAATCTTTACACCTAACCTGCTGTTCAAGTCCTAAAGTGGCTGACAATGTGAGTGGAAGGAGCACTGATCACAGGTTAAAGAGATGTGTATTGTCTCCAGACAGTACAGTAAGTGAGGTTTTGCAAACCCAGGCAAGTCACGGGGGTTACAGATAGTGCGACATGAACCCAAGATCCCTGTTGAGACCGTCCTCATGTGTGTGGAACTTGGCTATCAGTCTCTACTCAGCGACTCTGCGCTGTCGTGTGTCGTGAAGGCCGCCTTGGAGAACGCTTACCCGAAGGTCAGAGGCTGAATGCCCGTGACCACTGAAATGTTCGCCAACAGGAAGGGAACAGTCTTGCCTGGTGATTGTCGAGCGATGTTCATTCATCCGTTGTCGTAGCATTTGCATGGTCTCCCCTATGTACCATGCTTCGGGACATCCTTTCTTGGAACGTATCAGGCGTAGTGTCTGCATGGTCTCCCCAATGTACCATGCTTCGGGACATCCTTTCTTACAACGTATCAGGTAGACAATGTTGGCCGAGTTGCAAGAGTATTTACCGTGTACCTGGTGGATGGTATTCTCACGTGTGATGATGGTATCCATGTCGATGATCCGGCATGTCTTGCAGAGGTTTCTGTGGCAGGGTTGTGTGGTATTGTGGTCACTGTTCTCCTGAAGGCTGGGTAGTTTGCTGCGAACAATGGTCTGTTTGAGGTTGCGTGGTTGTCTGAAGGCAAGAAGTGGGGGTGTGGGGATGGCCCTGGCGAGATGTTCATCTTCATCAATGATATGTTGAAGACTCCGGAGAAGATGTCGTAGCTTCTCTGCTCCAGGGAAGTACTGGACGACGAAGGGTACTCTGTCCACTGTGTCCCGTGTGCGGTTTTTTGCTGTGGCGCATCGGAACTGTCGATCTATGAGTCGAGCGCCATATCCTGTTCTTATGAGGGCATCCTTCAGCGTCTGGAGGTGCCTGTCACGATCCTCCTCATCTGAGCAAATCCTGTGTATACATAGTACATTGGGGAGACCATGCAGATGCTACGCCTGATACGTTCCAAGAAAGGATGTCCCGAAGCATGGTACATTGGGGAGACCATGCAGACGCTACGACAACGGATGAATGAACATCGCTCGACAATCACCAGGCAAGACTGTTCCCTTCCTGTTGGCGAACATTTCAGTGGTCACGGGCATTCAGCCTCTGACCTTCGGGTAAGCGTTCTCCAAGGTGGCCTTCACGACACACGACAGCGCAGAGTCGCTGAGCAGAGACTGATAGCCAAGTTCCACACACATGAGGACGGTCTCAACAGGGATCTTGGGTTCATGTCGCACTATCTGTAACCCCCGTGACTTGCCTGGGTTTGCAAAACCTCACTTACTGTACTGTCTGGAGACAATACACATCTCTTTAACCTGTGATCAGTGCTCCTTCCACTCACATTGTCAGCCACTTTACGACTTGAACAGCAGGTTAGGTGTAAAGCTTCGCATTCTAATCAGTAATCTCTAAACTGTCTGTGCTTTATATGCTTTGTCTGAGGCCAGAACTCTCCATTCACCTGAAGAAGAGGGAATCCCCTCGAAAGCTAGTGAGTTTACTATCAAACAAATCGGTTGGACTAAAACCTGGTGTTGTCAGACTTTTTACTGTGTTTACCCCAGTCCAATGCCGGCATATCCACATCATTCCTGGCTTTGCCAGGCAGGATGAAGATATGGTCAGGTAGTAAAGGAGGGCCAATAGTAAATTTCAGAAGTGTTTTGATTCCACTAGGCTTCTTCACTTTGTTGTTGAAACACAATTTGCCATTGTTGGGGTCCTCCAGCATGGAACAGAAATTTTCCAGATGGGGAGAGGAACCACCTTCCATGCAGCATTTTTAATGATGATGTATACTTGGGAACGTGGTGGTGTAGTGGTATTGTCACTGGTTAATCTAGCAACCGCCCTAGGGTAATGTGTCTGAGGATCCAGGTTCAAATCCCACTGCAGCAAATGGTTAAATTGAAATTCACTAAAAATCTGGAATTAAGAGTCTAATGATGACCATGAAACAATTGTCATGAAAACCTATCTAGTTCACTGATCCCCTTTAGAGAACATAGAACATAGAACATTACAGCGCAGAACAGGCCCTTCGGCCCACGATGTTGCGCCGACCAGTTACAAAACAATGACCCACTAACCTAAACCAATCCCTTCTCGTCCATAAACCTATCCTCGGATCTCTTAAACGCCCCCAAACTAGGC
This sequence comes from Carcharhinus amblyrhynchos, assembly GCF_965287045.1. Classification (NCBI taxonomy): domain Eukaryota; kingdom Metazoa; phylum Chordata; class Chondrichthyes; order Carcharhiniformes; family Carcharhinidae; genus Carcharhinus; species Carcharhinus amblyrhynchos. Next base: position 41,786,830 of record NC_137339.1, on the reverse strand, counting down.
GCATTTACAACTGCAGCAGGCAGGGCATTCCAATCCCTCACCACCCTCTGGGTAAAGAACCTACCCCTGACATCTGTCCTATAACTACCACCCCTTAATTTAAAGCCATGCCCCCTCGTGCTAGATTTCTCCATCAGAGGAAAAAGGCTATTACTATCCACCCTATCTAAACCTCTAATCATCTTATATGTTTCAATAAGATCCCCTCTTAGCCGCCTTCTTTCCAGCGAAAACAACCCCAAATCCCTCAGCCTCTCCTCATAGGACCTCCCCTCCATACCAGGCAACATCCTGGTAAACCTCCTCTGCACCCTCTCCAAAGCCTCCACATCCTTCCTGTAATGTGGGGACCAGAACTGCACACAGTACTCCAAGTGCGGCCGCACCAGAGTTGTGTACAGTTGCAACATGACGCTGCGACTCCTAAATTCAATCCCCCTACCAATAAACGCCAAGACACCGTATGCCTTCTTAACAACCTTATCTACTTGACTCCCAACTTTCAGGGATCTATGTACACATACACCTAGATCCCTCTGCTCATCCACACTATTCAAAGTCCTCCCGTTAGCCCTATACTCGACACATCTGTTATTCCTACCAAAGTGAATTACCTCACACTTCTCCGCATTAAACTCCATCCGCCACCTCTCGGCCCAGCTCTGCAACCTGTCTAAGTCTTCCTGCAAACTATGACACCCTTCATCACTATCTACCACACCTCCGACTTTGGTGTCATCAGCAAACTTACTAATCCACCCAACTATACCCTCATCCAGATCATTAATAAAAATTACAAACAGCAGTGGCCCCAAAACAGATCCCTGAGGCACGCCACTCGAAACCGAACTCCATGATGAATATTTACCATCAACCACCACCCTCTGTCTCCTATCTGCTAGCCAATTCCTGATCCAATTCCCTAGATCACCCCCAATCCCATACATCTGCATTTTCTGCAGAAGCCTACCATGGTGAACCTTATCAAACGCCTTACTAAAATCCATATACACCACGTCCACTGCCTTACCCCCATCCACCTCTTTGGTCACTTTCTCAAAAAACTCAATAAGGTTAGTAAGGCACGACCTACCCGCCACAAAACCATGCTGACTATCTCCAATCAATTCTTTACTCTCCAAATAACTATAAATCCTATCCCGAATAATTTTTTCTAAAACCTTGCCCACAACAGAAGTGAGACTCACCGGTCTATAATTCCCGGGGAAGTCTCTGTTCCCCTTCTTAAACAATGGGACAACATTCGCTAACCTCCAATCTTCCGGTACTATACCAGAGGCCAACGACGACCTGAAGATCAGAGCCAGAGGCTCTGCAATCACTTCTCTTGCCTCCCAGAGAATCCTGGGGTAAATCCCATCCGGACCAGGGGACTTATCTATTTTCAGACCCTCCAGAATATCTAGCACATCCTCCTTATCAACTGCAACACTATCAATTCTACTCCCCTGCAATCCAGTGTCCTCCTCAGCTATATCCATGTCCCCTTGCGTGAACACCGAAGAGAAATATTGGTTTAATGCCTCTCCAATCTCCTCCGGTTCCACACATAACTTCCCTCTGCTGTCTATAACTGGCCCTAATCTTGCCCTAACCAACCTTCTGTTCTTAACATACCTATAGAACGCCTTAGGATTCTCCTTAACCCTATCAGCCAAAGTCTTCTCATGTCCTCTTTTAGCCCTCTTTAGGGAAAGAAATTGCCACACTTACCTGGTCTAGCCTACATGTGACTTCAGACCCACAGCATGTAGTTGACTCTTAAATGCCCTTTGAAATGGCCCAGTGGGCTTGCAAGTGCCTCTGCTGAAGGACAGTTCAAGATTGGCAATTAATGTTGGCCTAGCTAGCAATGTCCACAGGTTAAAATAAATAAGCAAATAAAATCTTGCTTCAATATATGGCTTATCAATGGCTCTGAACATATAACGACCCTTACGGAAAAATTAAAATGGTGAACTTCATTGGAAAGATACTCAGTGTAATTACTGCAATTTTTTTTCTCTTGTGAACCAGCTCGAAAGTTATGAATGTAAAACATTTACAAAGTCCCTCCTGTATGGCAAGTAGCCAAGAAGATTTTCTATCAGAGAAAATCATTAATAAAGGAAGCACTTTCATTTATATTACAGACTAAAGAGTGAGGAGCACTTGTTAACTCAAAGTTATTGTTATAAATCAAGACAGGTATGTCATTCAAATCAATGTAAGCATCCATTTATGAGAAGGATGCACCACGTGTGACGAACTAAAAAATTTAAAGATTGTATCAAATTGAAAGAAAAGGCATACAAGGTTGCAAGGATTAGTAGTAAACCAAAAGATTGAGAACATTTCAGAAAACTGATAACTTAAAAAAAAATGTGGAGATGTCGATGTTGAATTGGGGTGGACGAGATGAGAGGCCAAACAACACCAACTTATCGTCCAACAGGTTTATTTGAAATCACAAGTTTTCAGAGTGCTGCTCCTTCATCAGGTGAAGTGAGAAATAATACAAAAATAGGCTAACAGGAAATATAAAAACAGTAGAAGGTTAAAAATTCTATAAGTATAAAAAAAAGGAGAGTCAATAAAGCAGTGTTGGTCCCTTAGAGAATGAGCCTGGGGAATTAATATCAGCAAAGAAAGAAATGGCAGAACATTGGACAAGTATTTCATATTTGTCTCCAGGAAAAAAAGACACATGTGGAACATCAAGGGGAAAAGAGATAGAAAGCGATCACATCACCAGAGAAAAAGGAAAACTAATAGGACCAAAGGTTGACAAGTCTCCTTGACCCGATCACTTGCATCCTAAGGTCTTCAAAGAATTGGCTGCAGGGATAGTGGATACAGAGCTTGTAAAATTCCAAAATCAACTAAATTCTAGAAAGGTCCCAGTAGATTGGAAAATGTCAAGGAAACCTTCACTTGTGAAAAGCGAGAAACAAAAAACAGGATGCTGCCGGTTAATTAGCCTAGCATCTCAGAAAATCATTATACAAGCAGGCAGTGTCAATATGGTTTTGTGAAAAGTGTATTTAGTTTTTTGAGAATGTTAAGCAGGGTAGATAAAGAGGTATCAGTAGATGTATATTTAGATTTCCGAAAGACATTCAAGACAGTACCACGTCTAAGGTGATCACACGAGATAAGAGCTCATGATGTTGTTGGTAATTCATTAGCCTTGAGAGAGGTTTGGCTCACTAATAGGAAAAAGAAAGTTGAGATAAAAGGTTCATCTTGAAGTTGGCAAAATAACTAGTGGGGTGACTCATGCTTGGCATTGAACTATTTGCAATCTATATTAATGACTTGTACGAAGAGGCAGATTGTATTGTAGCTAAATTTTCTCACAATGCATAAACAGCAAGGTAATTAAGCTGTGAGGAAGACACAAAGGCCGGAATTCTCTGGCTGTTCATGCCCCACCGCGGCTGCCAGTGACAACGGAGAATTTGGCACTCAGTCAAATCTCTGTTCACTCCAGTGGGACTAGAGAATCCCAGTCAGGGCCACGGTCGGAGAATCTGGCCCAAAGAATCTCTAAAGGGTTATGGCTAGTTTAAATGAGTGGTCAAACGTTTGGCAGATAGAGTATAATGTGGGAAAATATGAGGCTGTCAACTTTGGTAGGAAGCATAGAAAAGAAAAATATTATTTAAATTGAGAGAGATTGCAGAATGCTGAGGGATAGAGGGAATGGGGTGTCCTTGTACATGAATCATAAAAAAAAGTTGACCTTTATTGTAAGAGGGATGGAACATACAAGTTGGTCTACACTTTTTGGAGTTTAAAAGAAGGACAGATGGTCTAATTGAAACATATGAAATTCTGAGGAGGCTGAGAGGATGATTCCACTCCTGGGAGAATTTAGAACTAGAGCCACAGTTTCAAAATAAGGGGCTGTTCCATTTAAGATGGAGTTGAGGAGGAATCTTTTCTCTCAGTAGATTGTTAATGTTTGGAAATCACTACCCCATAGAGAGGTGGAGGCTGGGTCATTAAATATGTTCAAAGTTAAGTTAAATAGGACTTTGATCTCCAAAACAGTCAAAGACAGGAAAGTGGAGTCAACTCCACAGTCAGATCAGCAGTCTTCTTTGATATTGAATTAGGAGCAGAAGCTGTCATCACAGTTTTCATATGAAGTTCCCTAACTAGCCAAGGTATGTTTTAATATCTACATAGGCGATATGCCCATAGTACCCTCATGAAAACCTATCAACACTGGTGACAGTGGGAGACCCAACTGAGGCAAAATCTTTCCAGGATATGATAGCCATGCTAAATACAAAAACGGCTGAATACTTCTATAAGTGAACACTGCAACAAAACACAGCTAAGTTCACCTTCCCTGAATTCCATCTTGGAAATTGCAATCCATACAACACCTCAAGCATCACCCTTTGTGGCATGACCTAATTCCCACCTACCATGGAGAGATCATTGACCATTCTCTAACTTCCCAACGCCATCTCTGAGAGGTTGTTGAAAAGGCAAAGACATAAGTAAAATTGTCCACAAGCTTACCTGCATAAGCCAGGGTACAAAAACACCACCCTTTATACTCCTGCCACAGCTGAGTACTGTTCACCAGTATGGAGCTCAAGTCATCGCACCAAACTAATTGAAATATAACTTCATTCAATAATGAGGATAATCTCTGGAACTCTGAGATCAACTCCAGTTCAGTGGTCAACAGTCCTGTTAAATATTGTCCCTCCCTTACAGACAGTTATTCATATCAGCAGCAACTTTGACCTCCCATTCACCAAGACCTCAAGTCATGCCTACTCACCACATCCCTTTCATGAAAACATGTTCACATTGCCTTATTGTATGATCATTTTCTAAGATGTTAGGCTAACTAACCTTCCTGCTTTCTGTTTCCCTCTCACAAATAAAGGTATATTTGACCTTTTCCAATCTATTGGGACCTTTCTAGAATCTACGTGATTTTGGAACTTTACAAGCAATGTATCCATTATCGAAAGCTACTTCTTTCATTTTTTCTTATTCATTTGCGGGATGTGGGTGTCACTGGCTGGCCAACGTTTATTGCCCATCCCTAGTTGCCCTTGGGGGAAAGTTGAGAGTCAACACATTGCTGTGGCCCTGAAGTCACATGTAGGCCAGACCAGGCAAGGACAGCAGATTTCCTTCCAATTAGTGAACCAGATGGGATTTTTTCCGACAATCAACAATGGTTTAATAGCCATCAGTAGATTCTTAATTCCAGGTTTTTTTGTTGAATTCAAATTTCACCATCTGCCATAGTGGGATTTGAACCCACGTCCTCAGAACATTAGCTGAGCTTATGGATTAATAGTCTAGCAATAATATCACTAGGCCATCACCTCCCCTAAATGGATGTGTCCATATGACTTTAGGATACAAGTGATAGGGTCCATGAGATTTGTCAACCTTTCATTTTATTAGTTTTCCTTTTCTCTGATGACAGTCATTGTTTTAAGATCTTCTATCTATCTCTTCCCTTTCATGTCTTATTTGTGTCTTCTTTCCTGAAGACAGACATAAAACACTAGTTCAAGGTTCTGCCAATTCCTTCTTTGCTGATATTAATTTCCCAGTCTCATTCTCTAAGGGACCAGCTACTCTCCCCCTTTTTTGAATACTTGTAAAATCTCTTACTTTCTGTTTTTATATTTCTTGGTAGCCTACTATTATTTTTATAATTTCTCATCTATTTTTTAAGTCATCATTTGCAGGTTTCCAAAATGTTCCCAATCTTTTAGCTTACCACTAATCCTTGCTGCTTTGTTTGCTTTTTCTTTCAATTTGATACCATCTTTAAATTCTTTAGTTAGCCATACATGGTGCATGCTTCTCATATCAACTTCCTTTAATGAAAAGAGTGCACTTCAAGATGCGGAACATTAATTATATTATGTATATTAATGAAAGCTATATACATATATACGTATATATATTTTGTATATATATATCAGCGACTTTATGTGCAGTTACATTCCATAATGGATATGGTCCATTTGTAAGGTTCAGAAGAAATGACCTCCATTATGCAACAACTTTGGTCCCATATCAATAAATGGATGCCTACATTGATTTGAAGGATACACCTGTCTTGATTTATAATGGTAACTTTGAGTTAACAAATGCGTCCGCCTCTTTGGTCTGTAATATAAATGGAAATGCTTCCTTTATTAATGATTTTCTCTGGTAGAAAATCTTCCTGGAAACTTGCCATTCAGGAGGGGTTTTGTAAATATTTTACTTTCATAACTTTCAAGCTGTCTTCTGGTTCACAAGAAAAAAACACATTGCAGCAATTACACTGAATATCTCTCCAATGAAGTTCACCATTTTAATTTTCTTCCAAATCTTTATATGTTCCCAGCATTGATAAGCCAAATACTGAAGCAAGATTTTATTTGCTTTTTTTTGATCTGAGGGCATTGCTGACTGGGCCAGCATTTATTGCCAATCTCTAACTAACTTCCATCAGACTGCGTTGCAAACTTGCTAGGCCATTTAAGAGTCAACCACATGCTGTGGGTCCGGACTCACAGATGGGCTAAATCAGGTAAGTGTGGTAGATTTCCTTCCCTAAAGGAGATTAGTGAACCAGATATACTTTTATGACAATTCTTTCATTGTCATCATTAAACTTTTAATTCCAGATTTTTACTGAATTCCAATTTACCCAACTGCTGTGATAAGATTTGAACCTGGGTCCCCAGAGCATTTCCCTATGTCTCCAAATTGCTTGTCTAGTGATAATACCACTGTACCACCATGCCCCCAAGTATACATCATCATTTAAAGTCCTGTCTGGAAGCTGGTTCCTCTCCACACCTGAAAATTCGAGGGTGTAGTGGTAAACTGAAATAAGAGGTAGGACAAGTGATCCTGGAATGCATGCAGAGAAGACCAGCAATGGAGGTGGGCTGAGTGCAAGGCCTCTGTACAAGGTATTGTGTTTAAATAGAGAAAATGTTGATTCAGTCCTGATTCCCTCACTCCCACGCTCACACTATCCAGGCCAACCTATGTCAATCCATATCCTCCATGTGCCACCATAGCCCCTCATACTTCCAATGTCAAATAGATTTTAGTTGAAGGATAAATCACAACTATGACACTGGAATAACACTCCTATTATTATTCACCCAGAGCCTCCTGACTCATAGATACGAGTGTGAGCACGTCAAGGCTGCTACCTCCGCATGGTAATCATTTTTGTTAACAAAGAACCAGTAGGACAGTTGTCACTTTGGCTATTATTATATTGTTTAAAATGGAATTTGAAAACTTCAGAGTAGTCTAACAGACGTTCAGATCCTAAAGTACATTCCTGCTGACGTTATCATGGATATCTTGCATAAAAATGCCGTTTCAGATATTCCCCTTTCAGCCTGATTTCAGCTGGTTAACTTAATTGCAGAGATATTCCACCACTTGCATTGATGCATAATTAAAATTACATCATTGGGTCCAATAGAACTACTTTGGAAGTCTCACCCTATCTATTTTGGTTGAAGGATTAAACACTCATGCCACTTATAGAAAATATTGCAATTGGAGTCTACTTCATTAGAGCTTACATAGGTATTTCCAGATGAATTATCACCAAATTTCCATTCTCTTTTCCTTCTACTATTCTGTTAATATTGTTACATCAAGGGATTACCATCGTCGACGAGTTATAGCAATCAATCTCTGTCAATCAGGCTGTTTATCCCCCTTCTTCCCCTCCTCTCAATACATAGAAGCCTCATAATACCAAGTTGAAGTCCAACAGGTTTATTATGTATCATGAGCTTTCAAAGCACTGCTCCTTCATCAAGTGAGTGAAAGCAAGAAGGAGCAGTGCTCCGAAAGCTTGTGATACCAAATAAACTGATCGGACTTTAACCTGATGTTGTGAGACTTCCACTGTCACCAATACATAGAAACATGGAAACTAGAAAAGGAGGTAAGCCATTTGGCCCTTCAAACCTGCTGTGCCATTCATTTTGATCATAACTAATCGTCAAATTCAATATCCTGATCCTGGCCTTCCGCCCATTTTCCTTGATCCCATTAGCCCCAGGGGCTATATTTAATTTCTCCTTGAAATCATATAATGTTTTGGCCTCAACTACTTTCTGTGATAGTGAATTCCACACATTCACCACTCTCTGGGTGAAGAAATTTCTCTTCACCTGAGTCCTAAAAGGTTTATTCCTTATCCTCAAACTATGTTTTTCCAGTCTTGCCCACTGCAGGAATAGTAACAGGTAGAACAGAAAATTCGACAGACCAAGTTGACCTCGGGCAGGAATTTCTGGTCTTGGGGACATATGAGGCCGGAAAATCCCTCTCCTTCCCTCTAAAGGTACTGTCTAGTATAAAGGCAGGCATTCAGGCCGATCCATGTTTGAAATATACTGTCTTTGCTGAGCTGGTTGTGCGTGAAGATGAAGAAATATCACCAAAAGTGTTTTGCATCTGTGTGTTCCCTTGTGAGATTTCAGGAGTAATATGCAGGTTTATTGATAAAGAGTAACAGCAAAAGTGGGCTTAACTTTAATCTTATTTAAAAGTTGGTTAATCATGTCTGTCAGCTCACACTAAACAGAATACAGAATGTATAGAGGAAAACAAAAATAGGAAATAAACAGTGGAGAATAAATTAATGAGTAGCATGAAGCAGAATCCTCAGATCTTTAGTCTACATTTAAAGAGTAAATTGAAAGTGAACTCCAGTCACACTATCAGTCTGATGAGCCACATTATTAAGATCATTCTTTGAGTACCAATGAATAAGGCCAGAAGCAAGATAAAGACAGAAAGTTCAGTCCATTAATGTGGTTTGGAGGAAGATGGAGGGATGAGAAATTTTATTTTTATGGCATGCATGTTATCAAAAAGAGCCATTGAGATGAAAAAAAATTCCTGTTTTGAGGATTATTTTAAGATATTTAATAAGGTGAAATATAAATAAGTGGTGAGAATGTTTGAATCCCTTGACCTTGATGACAAAGATCTTACAGTGATAAGAAATCTTCATTGGGAACTAATTACAGCCATTAAAGTTGAGAAAGATCAAAGTGATTTTGGGAGAATTAAAATAGAAGTCAGACGTGGGTGTGTTTTCTCCCCAGGTTGAAGGCCTTCTTGGATTATGAGCTGGTGGTTTTATAATATGAAAAATGTCAATGCCACCAGTCTTACAGCTGAGTGAAGAGAGTCACCTGATGAAGGAGCAATGTTCCAAAAGCTTGTGATAACAAATATACCTGCTGGACTTTAACCTGGTATTGTGAGACTTTTTACTGTGCCCACCTCAGTCCAACGCTGGCATCTCCACATTATGAAGAGAAACTGTAAAGGTTTTTGGATAGTGAAAGTGAGAAGAAAGGGCTGAACATTAAATTTTAAGGAAGGAAAATGCCTAATAGTGTCCCAAAGGAAAATCATGCCAGAACGTAAGATCAGAGTGAAGAATGAAAAGGTCACACAGGCAGATAAATGTTTTATTCAGAAGTATGTTAACTCAGATGGAAAGTGCGACCAAGAAATAAGGCAAATGATTGGAATGGCCAAAGATGCATTTAAAAATATGAGAAAGGTTATTATCAACTCAAAGTTAACCATGAAAACAGAGCTGAGAATCCTGGAATGCTATATCACACCAATTTTGACACATGGAAGTGAATGTTGGACGCTCAGTAAAGCAATACAGAGAATAATTGAGGCTGCAGAGTTGTGGCTTCAAGGTGAATAATGAATATATCTTGGGCAAGTTATTACTACCACTGAAGAAGGGCGAGTAAAATCTGAAACCAAAGAATTCTGCTGACCAAGATCAAGAAGGAACAGTTGGAATTTCTTGGGAACACAATAAGAAATCATGATATAGAAAGTCTGATGCTGATGGGAAAGATGGATGCTAAAGGGGATTGAGGTAGACAAATAATGATTTAAAAAAATGAGTTGGTGGTATTTAAAATTTGGGCAGCATTCACAGTATAAAAAAACACTCAGTCTGGATATGATGCACCATAGGATGCTAAGAAAATCAAGGATGAAAATTTGGGCCACAATCCTTTCAACCCTCCTTAGATGTAGGAGTGCTTCGCGAGAACTGGGTGATTGCAAACTTTACAGCAGGATATAAAAATGGGAGCAAGATAAAGCCAGCAACTATGGTCCATCTTATTTGATGTTGATGATGGGAAACATTTGGAGACAATGGGCTGAATTTTCATCAAGTTGGTATGATTCAGATGCCCTTTATAAATAGCTATCTTCAGGTACCATGCCCTGGGTGGGTATTGCTCCCCATGCTAGAGGTGTGGATTATCTTTGTTGCAGATACATACATCCAATTTATGAGGGTCTTCAGAAAAAAACATTCTTTGTCTACCTCAATCTCTTTCCCATCAGCATCAAATTTTATAAATAGCAGGTAGGTTTCGATTCCGCAATTCCCATTCCCAGGCTGTTTGATTTTCAAGACCTACTTTGAAGAGTGATGGTTGGTTTATGTCAAAATCCCAACTTTGTATTCCGAACTTTGCCAACTCTTTTGTGGGGATAGGCAAGTCCTACTCCTCTGCAATTTTCATGGGTGGGCCAGGTATTTAAAGAATCATGGTTCACAGCCCTCAAAGGGGCAATGAACCCTAATCTGCAAGAGAGGACTTTTAAAAGGAGAGTACCAAAGGTTCCTACTCATACCTCTATGTAAAGTCATGGAATGCTACCCAGCCTTCATAGAACCTCTTAGTCCCATGCCAGGCTACTCCACCCATTCCCTGAGGGTACTTGGCTGAGTGGTGGATTTAAACTTTGTGGGGTCTTGCTCACCTTCAAATTTGCTCTCCCATTAATGACTTCATGCCCCCTCCCCAATTATGTTATGCCCCTCCTGACACCATCCAGTTGGCTTATTTTCATAGAATCATAGCCAGCTTATGTGGCTGTGTCTCTAGTATTCTGTAAGTGAGGGTTTGCATCATTATGTCATATACTCATGGCTTTACCTTGTTACCCTATTTTCCCCCATCCCTGAAATATCCTTTCTTTGTTTGTATCTTTAGAGGTGCTAAACAAGGAAACATAGAAAATATGTAGGAGTAGGCCATTCGTCCCTTTGTGCCTGCACCACCATTAAATATGATCATGGTTGATCATGCATTTTCAGCATCCCACTGCCACTTTCTCTCCATACTCCTTGATCTCTTTAGCCACAAGGGCCGTGTTCAGTTCCCTCTTGGACATATTTAACAAACTGGCATCAACAGCTTTCTGTGGTAGAGAATTCTACAGACTCACAACTTTCTAAGTGAAGAGGTTCTTCCTCATCTCACCCCTTGTTTTTAGACGGTGCCTCCAAGTTCTGCACTTCCTCAACATTGGGAACATTCTTGCCCACCTAACCTGTCCACTCCATCAGGATTTTATATGTTTCTGTGAGATCCCCTCTCATGCTTCTAAATTCCAGTGAGTACAAGCCCAGTTGTTTCAGTCTCTCTTCATATGTCAGCCCTTGCTATTCCAGGAATCAATCTGGTGAACCTTTGCTGGACTCCCTCAGTAGCAAGAATGTCCATCCTCAGAATAGGAAACCAAAACTGCACATAATACTCAAGGTGTGGCCTCACCAAGGCCCTGTATAACTGCAGCAAAACATCTTTAGTCCTATATGCAAATATTTTTGCTATGAAGGCCAGCGTGCCGTTAGCTTTCCTCACAGCCTGCCGTACCTGCACGCTGACTTTCAGTGGCTGTTCCACTATGACACTCCAGGACATGTTGCCCTTCCCCTTTTCCTATACTGCCCCTATTCAACTAATAACATTCCTTTCTGTTTTTGCCAAAAAAGTGGATAATCTCACATTTATCCATGTTATACTGCATTTGCCAAGTATTTGCCCACTTAGCCAGCCTATCCAAGTCACCCTGAAGCCTCTTAGTATCCTCCTCACATCACACATTGCCACACAACTTAGTGTTATCTGCAAATTTGGAGATATTGCATTCAATTCCTTCATCCAAATCATTAATGTATTTTGTGAAGAGCTGGTGTCCCAGCACTGAATCCTGCAGTACCCCACTAGTCACTGTCTGCCATTCTGAAAAGGGCCTGTCTATTCCAACTCTCTGCTTCCTGCCTGCCAACAAGTTCATTATCCATGTCAATACATTACCCCAATACCATGAACTTTAATTTTGCTCACTAATCTCTTATGTGGGACCTTATCAAAAACCTTTTGAAAGTCCCAATACTCAACATCCACTGATTCACCCTTGTCCATTCCGTTGATCGCATCCTCAGAAATTGCAGAAGACTTTCCTTCAGTGAATTCATTTGGACCAATCCTGTTCCGCTTTCCAAATATTCAATTATTACATCTTAATAATTGACTCCAACATTTTTCCCACCAGTGATGTCGGGCTAACCGGTCTATAGTTCCTTGTTTTCTCTCTCCCTCCTTTTTTAAAAAGGGGGGTTACATTAGCTACCATCCAATCCACCGGAACTCTTCCAGAGTTGATAGAAGGCTAGAAAGTGACCACCAATGCAGAATCGCCGAGAAGAAACTTATAGCTAAGTTTTGCATATATTAGGATGACCTCAACCACTATTTGGCCTGGGCTTGCAAAATCCTACTAACTGTCCTGGCTTGAGACAATTCACACCTTTGTAACCTGCCATTATCCCTCTCTCTGCTCACATTGTCTGTACCTGTAAAAACTTGATTACCTGTTAAGACTCACATTCCAACCATTATCTTGCAATTAAGTCTATGTTTATATATGTTCTGTTTGTGAACTCAAGTCTCCACTCACCTGGTGAAGGAGGAGCACTCCAAAAGCTCGTGCTACTAAATACACCAGTTGGACTTTAACCTGGTGTTGCGAGACTTCTTACTGTGCCACTTCAGTCTCACACCGGCAACTCCACATCATGCCTTGGAGAAGTTAGTAGTGAGCTGCCTTGAACCATTGCAATCCATGTGGTGTATTTACATGCACAGTACTGTTAAGGAGGGAGTTTGTGTATTTTGACCCAGCAACAGTAAAGGAACAGTCATATATTTTTAAGCCAGGGTGATGAGTGACTTTAAGTTTAAGTTTATTAATTCATGTCACAAGTAGGTTTACATTAACACTGCAATGAAGTTACTCTGAAAATCACCTAGTCACAATACTCTAGCACCTGTTGGGGTACACTGAGGGAGAATTTAGCATGGCTGATGTACCTAACCAGCAGACTGTGGGAGGAAACCGGAGCACCCAGAGGCAACTCATGCAGACACAGAGAGAATAAGCAAACTCTGCACAGCCAGGAATCAAGCCGCTGTGCCACCGTGCCGCCACTTGGAGGGGAACATCCAGGTGGTGGTCTTCCCATATGACTACTGCCCTTATCCTTATAGATGGTAGTGGTCCTGGGTTTGAAAGGTGGTCTGAGGAATCTTGGTGAGTTCCTGCAATGCAAGTTAGATGATATGCATTGCTGCCAATGCATCAGCAGTGGAGTGAGTAAATGTGGATGGAATTCAGGTCTTTCATCCATGGTTGAATGAAGGGTTTAATGCAGTCAAGAGTTGGATGACTCTGGCAGAACCCAAACTGGGCGTCACTGAGCTTATTGTTAAGTGAGTGCTGCTTGATAGCACTGTTGATGAGCCTTTCAAGCACTTCCATCACTTTACTAATGGTTGAGAATAAACTGATGGGTCGGGGTTTGATTTCTCCTATTTTCTGTGTACAGAACATACCAGAGCAATTTTCTTGCCTTCCTGCACTTTCTGCACTCTCCATTGAACCAGAGTTGATTCCCTGGCTCGGTCGTAATGTTGAATGGAGGATCTGCCAGGCCATGAGGTTACAGATGTGGTCGAGTATTATTCTGCTGTTGCTGATGGACCACAGCACTCATGGATGCCCAGTCTTGAGTGGCTTGATTTGTATGTAGCATGGTGGTAGTGCCACACAACATGATGGAGGGTATCCTCAACATGAAGACTGGACTTTGTCCAGCAATGGTCACTCCTACTGATACTTTCATGGAGAGTTGCATCTGTGACAGGCATTTGGTGAGAATGAGCTCAAGTATGTTTTTCCTTCATTTTGGTTACTTCATCACCTATTGCAGACCTAGCATAGAGGTTGTGTACTTTAGATCGTAGCCAGTTTAGTCAGTAATAGTGCCACTGAGCCGTTCTTGGTGATGGACATTGAGGTTCCCCACTGAGAGTACATTTTGTGCCCTTGCCGCCTTCAGAGTTCACTCCAAGGTACATTGACCCGAACAGGTGCCAGACTGTGGCGACTAGGAGAATTTCACAATAACTTCATTGCAGTGTTAATGTAAGCCTTACTTGTGACATGTGAATAAACGTTAAACTTTAAGTGATGTTCAACACGGAAGTGTATTGATTGATCAGCTGAGTTGGGAGAGGGGAGGTGACATGGGCGCTAGTTGGTGTATATGATAAGCAGGAGGTTTCCTCGGCCATGTTTGACTTGATGCTATGAAGCCCCTCAGGGTAAATATCTCTTGCCTGGATATCACTGCATTGGCACCTCTAGTAGGCATGGTAATGGGGATGTCTGGGGCATCTGGGGCATACCATGTCTGGGCAGCACAGTAGCACAGTGGTTAGCATTGTTGCTTCACAGCTCCAGGGACCTGGGTTCGATTCCCGGCTCGGGTCACTGTGTGGAGTTTGCACATTCTCCTCGTGTCTGTGTGGGGGTTTCCTCCCACAGTCCAAAGATGTGAGGGTTAGGTTGATTGTCCATGCTAAAATTGCCCCTTAGTGCCCCGAGATGCTTAGGTTAGAGGGATTTGCAGGTAAATATGTAGGGATATGGGGGTAGGCCTGGGCGGGATTGTGGTCAGTACAGACTCGATGGGCTGAAGGGCCTCTTTCTGCACTGTAGGGTTTCTATGATTTCTGTGATCTGTTCGGCATGATTCCATGATTATGTCAGACTGTTGTTTGACTCATGCTTGACTCAAGTCCAGAAATATTAGATTGACTTAACTGAAATGTGCACATTTATTGTGAAGTTAAAGGTACCAAAAAGTCTACTTAAGTTTTATTTTTAATGTAATTATATTTGAATGATGGACCTGACAGGGCAGAGAGGAAAGGAGAATATCAGATAGTTTTGGATGCAAAGAAGCTTACTGGAGGGGGGAAAGCTGTTCTGAATACATCAAGTGATTGAAATTAGAATAAAGAAACGAGGTAGTGACAGAAACAAAAGGTAAATAGCAAGATTTCACAAAAACTGCAAGAAACAAGAGAAGGAAGTAGGGAGGAGTTAGAGAAAATAACACAAGTTGTTGAAAAACAAATAAAAATAGAATCTCAATAAAATATTAGCATAGCTACGAGAGAGAGAAAAAAAGATACAAATGTGATGGTACTGTGCCTTTAAGAAATGTATTTTAATTATGTTTCTCTGTAGAATTTTGTCAGCACCGTGTTGTCTGCAGCTGGTGTCCTCTGATTATTACTGAAGCAATATAATGAACATCATGCTGATTTTAATCTGAACAGGGCCCTGTTGCTTTTAGTGTCCCTTAGGATTGTTGAGTGAAGCCGGACAGAGGATGATTGACATGTCAGGTGATATACCTGGGAGCAGCTTTTTATTAAATTAGAGCATGCCAAGATTTTTACTTTTGTTTTAGTTGCTGCCAGAAGCTGGCGGGAGAAGGCAACATTTTTCTGTCTCTCTCTCTCTCTTCACAAACTTTCTGAAAACTCCAAGTCTGGGGGCCTCTGAAAATCTATCCAACATTCAAAGGATCAATTCACAGCAGGTTTTGAAGACTGCAAATTCAGCATCAATTGAGCATACTTGCTTCTGTGCTAAGTCTGCAGAACGGTATATGTCTGTGGCTTAGTGTTTGACTTGGAACAACAGAGATGGCTTGCTATGAGAAGTCATACTGTGTTGTATTTAATTCTTATAATTGGTAAAAAAAACAAATTATTTTTGTTCTGTTTTAACTGTGTTCTTAAATAAACTTTTTTTGATAAAAGCTCCCTGGTGGGTCATTTGATTTGTATATGGAGTAAAATGCCTTGGATGGGATTTTCCGTCTGCTACAAAACTGGAAAGTATCACCTAAGGTCAATGGGCTTTTGCATGGCCTGCCCCCCACTACCCACCCGCTACAATTCCAGTGGCAGAAGGGACAGGAAAAATCCCCGTCTTATGCTCACCCACGCCAAAATCAAATGTAAAACCTAGGGTCTCAGCTAACTTCATTAAACACCTTGGAGTTTCTGGCCTGAGTCTTAATACAAAATAAAGGAAGGAGAGAACGTTACAGCAAGCATTCAGAAAGAGGGAAAGAAATATTACATAAACCACAGGCAGATATATACTGATTGAAGGAAAGGGAAAACAGAAACTAGAAGTAGTAAAAGAAGATTGGAAGACAGAATAACTATAGAAAATATGCTGTAGGTGGAGATTTAAAAGCCAATGAATGGATAATCCTGTTGGAGAACTGGGAGTTTCTATTGAATGGATTGGCAAGGGAGTGCTGTTTTGACAGCTGGGAAAATCCTTATTGTGGGCATAGGGAATTTCTGGATCAGGAAAGTGCTGTTACAGCTTAATGGGCTTATGCAGTAAAACAGCAAGTTCTGCGATTCTCCTGGGAAATGGCACAAGAGATTGACTATTAGCAGAAACTCATTCCAATATGCATTATGTGGTTTTTCTTTTTTTTTGTTTTACTACTTCGGATTTCCATGTAAAGATCTTTGCTGTCTATCACGTCAACTTGATAGGCAGCGTGTCTTACAACAGAAGCTTTGTGTATTTCTTTAAAATGTCACCAGAAGGCTTAATTCATGCCTTGTAACTCAATGAGGATTAGGGCTGGCTCTGAAAGATTTAATGCAGGACAAACTTTACAAGGGAAAATGATCTCTCCCTGAGGGAGACAAATAACATCTCCTCATATCTTCTGATAAGCTTGGAATATTTATTTTTTCATTTGCTGGACCATTTCAGTGAAGATTGAGGAGCTGAATTGGATAGCCTTGAAAATGGCTGTAGGGAAAGTATTGCACAATTATCCCATGCCATTCATTGTAATGCAGGCAGCAGGTGAACCTCTTGTTGCCTATGCAGATTTGAATAATTTCAGTGTTCTGCCAGCAATAAGTGTGCTGTTAATTGGCTGGGCATGTCAATGGAGAGGGTCAATATTGCAAATGGCTAACACCACTTAAAATCAACTGTGTTGTTTAAACACCACCTACGGCTCTTAAAAGGGAAGTACACTGTGTCTGGAGCAGACACTGGCATTCATGTTGGCAAAGATCTGAGAAAACTAAAGAGTGGCACAACATGAGTTAATAAATGAATCCAAGGCTTTCAAATGCTGCACTGGAGGCCTTGTTGGAGGAAATGGAAAGAAAGAAAAATATTCAGTATCCATAGGAGCCAAGAAGCTCTGTAGACACATGTTCAGAAGGCAGTGAAAGCAAATAACCATGTAACTCAATGCCAGGAGTTGAGCTGCAAAGACATTGATGGAGTGCAACAAGAAGTTCAATGACCTTGTATGAGTGATGAAGATCAGGGGATGTATCCTGAATGCCATATCCTCCCAACTGTACCAGAAGCCTCAGACGCTGTTCAAATTACCACATCTCCATCAATCATCGAGCAACAATCTTTTATCAGTCACCACTTATATCTGACATTATTATGCTCCATTGTATCTTAACATGTTTAGTTCCAAGCTTCACACCCACATCCCTCACCACTTCTACGTTCACATTTATACAATCATGACAGCCACATCATCTAAAAACATTGAACGACACTCTGACACACTTTCCTCTCTCTTGCAGGTGATGGCGGTACACAGCTTAATACGGGAGGAGTTACTCGAAGGGGACAAGCCTACATCACATGCAAACCTGCATAGAGGAGATAGTTCTCTCCTTTGTCGGTCAGCAATGGGGCTAAAATGATCAACTATGACATTATCCTATAATTAGTTCTTCCCACATTGCTGTTATCCTAGCTTCCTGTCAACCCACACTACATTCTAACACAAGGTCAGAGGTGTGGGTATTCACTGATGATTATTCACCCAGCAGAAAGCACTCTTCAGTTAGAGACAACAAAATGAAACAAAACTTGCTCAAACAGATAAATCAAAGAAAAAGGTTTAATAAAGGAACGTAAATACTCCAACACTGAGGCCTCACCTTGAGCCATTCCAAGCTCCAAAATTCCCAACAGACTCTTATTTATACTGAGACAGCTGGTCAGCTGACCATCACATAATTTTGTCATTGGTTATATAGTTTACTGGGTCAGCTGACCCTTACAGCTTGTTATCATTACTCACACAACAACAGATCCAATGTTATTATTGGATACATTCTAACAATGACGGCGCAATGTTCATGTGATTTTTTTAACTCCTCAGATACTGAAGCAGAGCATGTGTGTATGCAGAAAGACCAGGACAACATTTATTGTGTGCCAAGTGGCATTCACACCTTCGAAGTGTCAAATAATGGGCTACCATATCTTCATGAGCTATATTTTACTTTTAACATTTAGGAAGACAATGCATTATTTGGACAGTTGGATTTTTAAAGAAAACTGTCAGTGTGCCTTGGATTGTCAACAAGTACGCCTTTTCTAGGATATCAAATAACTCCAGCTCTCTGATCAACATGGCTCTTGAAGGGAAAAAGCTGTTTATTTGTTTGAACTGCAATTATTTTGATTGGTGAAGGAAAAGTTGGTTTAAAGGCAGATGACTGGTGGTTTATTGGAAATGACCTGACAGAGCATCTTTAAGTTTGAAACTTGTTGTTTGTGAACTCAATTTTGGGGAATAAGCCAAGAAGGAAGATTACCCTGTCTCACTGTCTCCCTGCCTAGCCTGAAGTTCTGAGTGGTTATTGATCTACAGCCAGAGAATCCTCATCTGAGTATAACTTGTCTATGGAGCCCTGCTGAGACGAGAAGAATTGACCCAGCTCTTTTGGCACTTCTTCATGCCAAAGCTCTATTGGTGAGAACCTTCTGAGATTTACTTGGGCCATACAAGGGAGTTCCAAATTGACATAGTCGAAACCTTGCAACCTTTATCCTTTATTTTATGAAGTCTATTTTCCAAAGCCCAATTCTCCAGAGATCCTGCTGTTTGTTGCATGTGTGCTTGTGTGGATGTGTGCATGAATATATGTATGCATGAATGCATATACTGGAGTGTTTTTAAAAAAAATAGTTATACTGTCAGAGTACAATTGTGTGTGTACCAGTTCTTGCAATTTGTCAATCATTCTAAATTTACTGAAAGAAGCCTGGTTAAAGTTTCTTTTATTTTGGGACTAAGAGCACCAAAGGTAAATAATTGGCTATTTTAATGAGTATATTAAACTCTTAAGCTCAGGTGCAGTCTGCGGACCAGTGGGCTCAATAAGATATGCTATTCCAGTAATAATACGGACAATAACCAACTCCAATTGGAGACAACATAACTATAATCCCCTTGACTTTCATCCCTGAATTTCTGACCATCAACATTCTGGAGTTACCGTTGATCAGAACCTTTACAGGACCTACCCTATAAACACTGGCAGCTACAAGAACCGGTCAGAAGTTAGGAATTATGTGGTGAGCAATGCAGAGTCTGTCCACCACCTACAAGATACAATATTTATTAGGATGACCCCAGGTATGGAGGAACTGCCATATGAGGAAAGATTAAGTGGAGTTCAGAGGAATGAGTGGTGATATGATTGAAACATGTAAGATTCTTAGGGGGGTTTGACAGGTCAAATGTTGGGAGGATATTTCCATTCATGGGAGAGTGTAGGACCAGAGGGGTAGTTGCAGAATAAGGGGCTGCTGATTTAAGATGGATTTGAGGAATAATCTTTTCCCTCAAAGAGTGGTGAATCTTTGGAATCCTTTACTCCGGGAAGCTGTGGAGGCTGAGCCCTTGAATATTTTCAAGACTGATATCAATAGGTTTTTAATCAGTCGTGGAATTAAGAATTACAGAGAGAAGGCAGGAAAGAGAACTTAATGAGTGTTAGATCTGCCATGATCTTATTAAATGGCAGAGCAGGCTTGAGGGACCAACTGGCCAACTTCTGGTCCTCTTTCTTATGCTTTTAAGTCAAGGATGTGATGACAAACTCTCTACTTTTCTGAATGAATGGAGCATTTACAAAGCTAGACAGCATCCAGGACAAAACAACCTGATAAACACCCCCCATCCATCACTTTAAACATTCACTCTCTCTAAAACCTGCACACAGTAGTGGCAGTGTCTACAATCTGTGTATCACCAGATAGATGTTCTGCAACAACTCACCAAGGTTCCTTCAGCAACACTTTCCACACCTGTAACCTTTATCCTAGAGAAAGACAAACACAGAAGATGCAGTGGGAACACTACTTCACCTCTAAGCCAGTTGCCATTTTAACTTGGAACTACATTGCTGTTCCTTTACTGTCACTGGGTCAAAATCTTGCATCCATCCCTAACAGTATGATACATGTACCTGTACGACACATACTGCAGCTATTCATGAAGACAACTTGCCACAACCTTTTTATGAGTAATTAGGGATGGGCAATGAATGACTTGTCACTGATTTTCACACCCCACTAATGAATAAATAGAAACACTCTCAGCTGCAGATGGGGTAAGCATGCAACTCTTCACTCCTGGCTTCCTACACTACATCTCTACCTTTGTGCCTTTCTCCTTTCAGGTATTCAAGTGCCACCAGACAGTAAGTAACAGCAAGGCAACAATGATGAAGAAGGAGCGAACACAGGCTTTCACTCAATTTCCTCCCTATAATCAGTTCAGAAGCTGATACAGCAGGCCATTCAGAAGATTGGTTGGGATGGGGTCTGCACATGGTGAGGAATCAGAGGAACAGCCTGCAGCTGGCATTGAGGAAAAGGGTATTGCAAATGCAATTTCACTGGAGGATGAGGTTGAAATGAGTTCAGCAGATGACTCAGATGAACACTTTGATGGGGGCAGTCTATAAGAAGAAGAAATATGCATAGTTAAATGCTTGGTACATTGGAATGTTCGGCAGAAAAAAGCTGCATTCAATGTCATTACGACTGGTCTCCAGGCGAGGTCCCCTAGTAGATTAACTTCCTGAATTGGACCCCAATTTTGTTAGGCTGTTGGGTGAGTAGGAATTAGCTGGCTCCCTTCTTTAATTAACACCCCCCCCCCCCCCACCCACCATCAGTTATTCAAAACAAAAGGAACTCCTTCATCCATAGATACCTTTTCTCAATCCAAATGTATTTAATTTTTAGGAGCCAATTTAACCAGACTTTCTTGCGTCAAATAAAGAATAAGTTTATCAGTTACAAATTCAACTCCAAGGAAATAATAAAGAATGCAATATATATTTTCATGAATGATCAGATGAGAAGTTGAATTTCTAGATAAAAGTAAAAAAAACAATCTGAGTTTGGCTTGTCAAGGAGTATAATGGGAATACATTGTGGCCATTAAGTTGGGTGATTCCAGTAGAGCTAATTTTGGCAGGTTACCAGTTAGTTTGGAGACACTGGGTGGCTGAAGAACTGTCCTTTAGCGGCTTTTGCTGAGCTTTCTTCAACAGAAAGAGAGAGAGATCTCTTTAACCTGTTGTTTTTGTTTTGCAGCAATGGTCGACTGCTCTCTCCTCTTGTTTCTGTGTCACACACTCAGACATCCCTGCACCAGTATGCACTGATCAGGCCTGCAGTTGTTCTTTTCCTTATTCCAGTTCCCTGTACATTCTGGAATGAAATAAACAACGTGTCACTCTTGCTCCAGTGTCATTTTTCTTTGAAGTTGGACCATTTCCACATTCTGATATATCGAACAGCAGGAGACGGGCTTTGGATGTCTGCTGAGGTGTGAAATGTCTCCCTTCACACTCCCTTTTGGCAGTCCGTGTTTGCTTTCTCACCATCATCTTGGAAGGTGGTCTTGCATTTCAAAGCAGTTTGCGCTGTCTCATTTCTAATTGCAGAATTTCAGTTCAAGCTTAGGAGAGGTAATTTTTTTCAAAAAATAAGTATCTGTAATTTCATGACAGTGTTAAGGAGTATGAAGATATCAGGCACCAACATGGTGTAAGACTTTGCGCAGAGTTGAAAGCACATCCTTTTCAGCAAGGGTGTATTGGCCAACAGCACCTTTGTAGACCCAACCATGATGCATTGGCCAATAAGTGATGTCGCAGCTTCCATTGCAGCACAAGCAGCAGCTACTCAATGACTGAGTGCTGTAGTGGAAGCTCAGACCGATGCTGTGCAAGCTGTTTGTGACTATGGCTAAATTGGAAATGACCTTTCAGGGTGTCACAGCAGAACAGCAATCCATCCTCCAATTGCAACGAGTGCCATGGCACTGCCCTAAGGGAGTGGAGGCACCTTTATGGAGTGTATGACTGGTGGCCTCTTTGAGGATGACCACACTCATCTTCATACATCTACCACTTCACCAATGTCTTTGCTGTTGCCCGTCAGGTTGCCAGCTCTGCCCGACACTGAGAGATTACACTCCAGAGCTGGCCCTTCTTGGCCCACAGCTACTCAATGTCATTTTCCAAAGCCATTTGCAGCCAATGGCTTCAGGGTTTAAAGTTTAACGTTTATTTATTAGTCACAAGTAGTCTTACATTAACACTGCAATGAAGTTACTATGAAAATCCCCTAGTTGCCACATTCCAGCGCCTGTTCTGATACACAGAGGGAGAACTTAGCATGGCCGATGCACCTAATCAGCACATCTTTGGACTGTGGGAAGAAACAGGATCACCTGGAGGAGACCCACAGATAGTGATCCAAGCCAGGAACTGAACCCAGTTTTCTGGCGCTGTGAGGTAGCAGTGCTAACCATTGTGTCACTGTGAAGAATGTCATGAAGAATAGGGTCTAAATATTTTATATGGATTGTTCTGAGACCAAGTCCTTCTCAAATCCTTTAAATGATCAAAATGCTAATGAATAATATTCATGGATAATATCCTTTGGCAGTTTGCAAGTAGCTTGGGGCATGTTTTGGGCAACCTAGGGTTGGCTTGCATTCCAGGATTTCTGAAAATAATTGTGGGTTCCTATTTATGGAGCAAGCAGTAATTAAGGCTATATTTATTCTTGGTTATGGTCTCTTTTCCTGAAATAAAGCCACAGAAGGTTGTCAACTTTCTTCAGGCAAGTTTTGAAATCAAAGACACTCCAAGCCTTTTGAACTGAAGTACTTCTCGATGAGAATAACCCAGAGTTATAGTAAATTTTGTTTCCTTTAATTCTCATTTTGTGCATTAATCTTGTTAGATCAATATATATGTCCTGTATCTGGTAACAATCAATGCTTTTTACGACCTGACAGAACTTTTGTTGTAAGTAGTGTTGGCATAACCACACTCAATTCAATGACTTGTTGAAGGTGAAGGGCTGTCAGGAAATGCCTCGGACTGAACATTACGGGGTGAGGTGACAGAGGACTTACCCCGTCCGACCCACCCCTCCCTGGAAGCAAGGTCAGCATGGAGCTGACCTGCTCCAAGCTGGCCCATCCCACGGCTGAATCATGCTGTGTAGGGGTACTAAACAGGGGTTCATTTCCACCCCTCACTGCAGAGAAACTCCCCTCTCCACCCCCTGCCTCCCTTGGGAGCAGGCTGGCAGCTCCAGTAATCCCAGCAGTGCCAAGTGCACATTACGAGGCACTGCCAGGACTGATAAAGGGAAGAGAAGGCAGTGGATCCCAGAAACCAGCAAATGTGGGCTCCTGGTCAGGAAGGTTTTGGGCAGGTTAACATGGGGACAGGGTAGTGGTTCTCAGACTGCTTCTATCTTTGGGTACACCCCCTCCTCCACTGAGGTTAGAAACCCCTCCCCTCCCACCTTCTGTCCTACCCTTTGAAGAATGTATTTAGAAAATCAAACTGCCCACTCCTGTTTGACTGCCCACACCAAACTTCTATAGTTTGAGCAGCTTATTTTCAATGTCAATTGACTTGGAAAAAAGCCTAATTGACTCTTGATTACCTATTCTAATGTGGCAGTCAACCAGCTGACTGTGGTGCACATCCACCAACTAAACTTGGTGCAGGGCGAGAAGGCAATGGAGTGCGTACAGACCTATTCACCCATTCTACTTCACATAAAACATTTCCCCCCCACTCCCTGAAAACATGCCAAGCGGGGGCATGTAAAATGCAGTTCCTTGTTTTTATCTGTACGATTGAGTAGAAAATGGCACGATGGTGTCTCCGGTGCCTACATTCTTGGAGGTAATGATTGCAAGTGTCTGCTGTTGTGTATTGCTGGATTTCCTCTGGTACGTTTTCAGTAACGAGGATAGAAAGAGCAGGTGGCCTGTGCAATCAGAGGTAAATTTTAATTTCAAATTGAAAAGAAAATGTGTACCGTTTCCTAATTATACGTTAGTGGTGCAGCAAAATAGAATAATGCACAATGCTTGTGATAACTGAACTAGAAAATGGTTTGGAAAGTAAATTAGACCTTGCAATGATATATCAATGGCTGCACACATACTTTACTATATGCAAAGTGTGGCCACAAAGCAAGGTGCCTTGCTTGAGCTGCAGTACACTGAAAAATGAGGATGTTTCATTATAATAGCAACTCAAGAAAAGCTTGAAAATTATGATGGAAATGAGCTTTCTGCAAGGGTAGCAGTGGTTAGCACTGCTGCCTCACAGTGCCAGGGACCCGGGTTCAATTCTGGCCTTGAATCACTCTCTGTGTGAAGTATGCACTCTCTCCCTGTGTCCGCGTGGGTTTTCTCCAAGTTCTCCAGCTTCTTCCACAGTCCAAAGTTAGACGGTTTGGCCATGTTAAATTGCTCCTTAGTGTCAGGGGTATTAGTAGGGTAAATAGGTGGGGGTTACGGGGATAGGACCTGGGTGGGATGGTTGTTGGTACTGGCTCGATGGGCCAAATGGCCTCCTTCTGCACTGTTGGGATTCTATGATACAAATGGCAAGCCAAAGGATAAACAGTGGCAGTTCTCTTCTCAAAATAATAAGTCAGGATCACCTTGGTCAGCACAGATTGTAAGATAAGGTATATCATTTTAGTCTATAGTAGTGTAAGTTCAGATCCCTTTGAATTTAACACTGAATCAAACTTCCTGACTCAGCATTTGCAACATCAATTTTTTTTGGAATCAAATATTTTTGTTATTGATATCCGTTCTGCTGAAGGCATCCTTAATAATTAGAATGGAAATTTGTTTTGGAATTACTCACCTCAACATCAGCATTCCAGATCTTAACAAGTCCATGAACCATGAAACAGGACAACGGAATTTGCAGTAATAAATATCTGCTACTTACTTTCAAATTCAAATGAGCAACCAAGCAGCGAGATATGTTCACGGATTAATTATTTTTCTAAATATTTGGACATTCAATCATATATTTGAAGCAAACATACAAATTATGTTCAACAACATAGCTTCCAGCAGGTGCAGAACCAAACTTAACTCACACAGCTGTCCTATCTGCCCCAAAGAGGATAATTTGACACAGCATCCTAGCAAGCCCAACATGCTGCATCTTTATTTGCATTATTAATGCAATAAATGCATTATTTCATCATCTGTCCATTGGTGGAATTGTGTTAATGCAATTGTGTTAATTATTGAGAGTTGAGCTTAGAAATTATATTGAAAATAAAATGTGGTGAAAAGAAGGGAAAGACGGCACAGTGACACAATGGTTAACAATGCTGCCTGACAATGCCAGTGACCTGAGTTCACTTCTGGTTTTGGGTGGCCGTCTGTGTGGAGCTTGCACATTCTCCCCTGTCTGCATGGGTTTCCTCTGGGTGCTCTGGTTTCCTCCCACAGTCCAAAGATGTGCAGGTTAGTTATACTGGCCCTGCTAAATTCCTTTAGTGTCCCAAGGTGTAGGTTAGATGGATTAGCCATGGTAAATGTATGGAGTTATGGGGACAGGCTGGGGGAAAGGGCCTTGATAAGCTGCTCTGTTAGAGAGTCGGTGCAGACTTGATGGGCCAAATGACCTCTCCTGCACTGTGAAGATTCTATGATTGAATTCAGTAAATCCCCATTTTAAGTGTCCCCCTTTAAAGTGGGCTCATTTTAAAGGGCTTTATATTTTGTGTCTGGGTCCCATTTCAAGTGCAGTATTCCCCGTTTTAAAGTGTGTGTGCAGTGTGATGACATCAGTTCCTGAGCCAGGCTTGTGATCGACTCCATTTTGTCCTTTCTGCACATCCCAGGAACATTGTTAATTTTGTTGCATTTTAAGGTACCAACCTCCCCCTCCCCTTTGCCCCCACTGCCCCCAAACTTCATGCTTAAACATTTTTTCCCTGTATCCTGTACGTGTTGAGGAGCTCAGTGAACTTTTTTATTATGAAAAAATTCTGTGCTGTAATGTGTTGTAAACCTTGTTTTTCAAACCTTTGTACTGCTGCACACAACATACCTGAGGATCTGTTGTGGATTCTATTTTTAGAAGTATTCTTTGCTGTACAGGGGTACTGCCCTCTCCTGTATAGTATAATACCTGTATGTGAGGAACCTGTTGTAAACTTGGGGCCAGATTCTCGGACCTCACTTGGTCCCGCTACTACAAGTAGAAATTTGGCTGAGTGCCAAATTCTCTGTTCTCGCTGGCAGTGCGGGAGGTGCATCTGACATAGGAGAATTATGGACCAGATGTTTTTCAGAGGTTTCTGCTAGGATAAAGTCTTCAGGTAAGGTAGCAATGATAAAGTCACTTATTGAATTGTATTGTACAGTATGCTAGACAGTAAGGTGCAGTATTTCTACTTTTATATTGACTTTTCTGGGAAAAAATGCCCACAGGAGCCTAACTTTGGTTTTAACATTAATCCATGTGAAAAACCATGCTCCTTTATAGGGATTCACTTTAAATGGTGATCTTCCAGAACACCATCATCAATTTCAGTGTGAGCAAAATCAACTCAGGATGACATTTTCAGCCCTACCCCCTGCTGGGATCATCCAGTCCTGCTGGAAGTCACTGGACTTCTGGCATGGCCGCTGAATCTTCCACGATGGGTCCTGCCATGAAAGGGCTGGAAAATGCTAGCTTTAAAGTGGATAAAATAGGTCTCAACAGATTACATTTTAAAAGAATAGAGAGAAGAGATAGCAGAGGTGCTAATATACATAATTAATACTTTGCTGAAATGAAGTGTAGCATCAGAGGATTGACATAGTTAACATTACAATTATATTTAAGAAGGGAGATATAAAAATGTCCATTTTTGAACAAAAATGAACTAGAAACAAAAACAGACACTGCTGGAAATACTCAGTTGGTCAGACAGCACTTGCAGAGAGAGAAACAAGAGTCGATGATTGAAGTGATTATCTTTCGTCAGAGTTGGCTACTGTTAGAGATGCAACAGCTTTTTAGCAAGTACAAAGAACAAAAGACAAGGTTTGAGATAATGAGTGGAATTTTCTGGCTGCACATGCCTCAAGACTGGAAATTCCTGCCTGAGGTCATCAAAATTTTAAATTGTCTGTCAAATATTTTGCCTTGCCCGTCATGATTCCCATGGTGGGTGGGAAAATGAGAGACTCCCATTTACCACAAAGTCAAAAAACAGGAAAGATTAAGGGGGTGATTCTCCCAAAAATAAATCTAAGTGCCCAACAGGTGGGAAAATAGGAAATTCTCCACCCCTTCTGTTTTTTTGCACCCACTTAGTTTAACATTTGAGTGATTCAATGTTTCTCTACATTTGTAGGATGTAAAATTTTTCCATTTTGATCAATTGATTCAATGTGCTTTATTGATTACGACATTTCAGGTTTTAGGTGGCCTTGTGGCATGGTGATAAGGCCCCTAGTTCTGGGCTAGAAACTCTGGGTTCAAGTCCCACTTCAGGCTTGATGGCCATGGAAGGTGCATTCATAATGTGGCCAAACAGGTTGATTGTCAGCTTGTAAATCCTGCCATTATATCTGATGACAGGAGGTAAGAGTGGGAGAGTTTCCTGGTTGGCCATACTGCAAAAGGCATCAGTAAACCTCTACCGTACTTTGCCAAACATAATCATGGACCAATCCAATGGAGGTCCATGATCACCAAAGGCCTCAAAGAACATGGTACTTAAAGGAGGAGGAAGATTTCAGTTTTTAATTTTTATCTCATTTCATTTATTTTACTATCTGTAAAATGTAATTTAAGATAATCAATACTTCTAACTTCCTGGTTTGAAGTCTGTGATAGCACTTAAATGTGTTTGGCTGCTTACCTTCCTGGGTTGTTGCTGGACTCCTAGAGAAAGCTTTGACTTTACTCCGAGATTCAAATTAATATTGGAAAGCAGAAATCCACTCCTAGATGGCTAGAACTTTGGAGACAGCTGCTGGGATTTTACCACCCCACCCTCCCTGATTTTGGGGCAGGGGAGGCGGTAAGATTCTGGCCAGCATTTTTAAGGCCTGCAGGAAATCCCTCCTATTGCTGTTTATTTTTAGCGTAAGAATGGCATTGATATCAATGAAATGATATCATTGACATGAATTGTTTGTTACATTTTTGGTATTTTCATCATTTTCTACATAAAGGAATTGCAAAGGGGTTACATTTAATTGTTTAGCCTTTAAACAAAGTGGATTTACACAAAAAAAACACTGATACAAAAGATAAGAAAAATAAGAGGCCAAGCACTCCCCAAGACTAAATAGAACAAATAAATTGTTAGCCTGTTTTCAATTGATAAACACCCTTTCTGTTGGGAAGTCTCAAATGCTAGGATCATTTGGCATAGACAATCGTCTTTGATTGTGAGCATAAATTTTAGTTAAGTGCACTATTTGTAATAATAAAGTCTCAATTGTGCTAAACATGATTCACACAGTATTATGAATATTTGTTAATGGACAAATCTAGAGTATAAAATAAATAAAACAAAATTTATTTCTCCAGATTGTAAGTTGCTTATTTAAGTAATCATCAAAATGTTCTGACATTATTTTCCTGCTGAATTATTGCTCCTTTGACATTTTATCAGTCACATTATAGAGAGGGAGAGTGATTGGATCAAAATAAATTGTGAAAAGTAGGCAAGAGCCCTTGATTGAGATGACTAATATTGAAATTGAAGCCCTCTATGCAATGGGAAAAGCTATTAATATTTGTGTATACAAAAGAAATATGAAGCAAAACAAATTCCTTGCAGCTTTAAAGACTAAGAATACAATATAAATGTCAAAGTCTAATAATGTATATAATCCATAAAATGGTTCAATATCAGGTGCCTTGAAGTAGATGCTGAGGAGATATATCCAAATGAAATATTATTTTGTTTTTATCTTTGGTGTGCAGGACAGTGGTGATAAATAATTTTATTGATCACATTAAAGAGTTGTGGTTATTTGAATATTATTGATCATATTAAACAGTTGTGGTTATAGCAATATTGAGCTGTTTGGATCTTGCTAGAGGCAAAACAGTCCTCAGCATTGAACTCACCTTACGGCATTCTCAATTTTCATCTGACTTATTAAGAACTGAAACTAATTAATTTTTTTGTGGCTGCAATCAATTGTAGGATCAGTCGGAATGAAGGGTGAGACTCATTAAAATATTTTTAAAAATTTATTTTGTGGGACGTGGGTGTCACTGGTTGGCCAGCCTATATTGCCCATCCCTAGCTGCCGGAGTACAGTTGCCAGTCAACTACATGGCTGTGGTTTTGGGGCCAGGCCAGATAAGGATAGCAGATTTCCTTCCCTAAAGGATATTAGGGGATCAGATGGGATTTTATGACAGTTGTTTCACAATCATAAAGATTCTTAATTCCAGATATTTATTTTTAATTGAATTCATATTCTATCATCATGGGATTTGAATTTGGGTCCCCAGAACATTAGCTGAGTTTCTGGATCAATAGTCTAGCAATAATACCACTGGGCCATCACCTCCCCTTTGGATGGGTAGGAATTTCTAGTCCTGTCCATTGCAGGGATTGTCATGGGAAGGACAGAAGATTTGACAGACCAGCAAGTTATCCATTGGTGCGAATTTCTGGTTCCATGGCAGACAGATATCCGTGAGGAGACAGCTATTATCATCATGGAACCCCGTTCCATTCTAAATTCTGAGGGAATGTTCAACATGAGTTCCGGATTTAAAATTAACCCAAATTACTAATGCAAGATATGTCAAGAGTTAATTTCACAATGGCAGGACAGTGCCATGTATCATGGGATCCTCCTCTATATAGAAAGCAGCCTATAATGCTGCAGTGTTCAACTTAGCACTTTTCATGCTTCTCATATTCATTAGAAAGGTAAATTCAGTATTTTGAATTGGCAAATGGTATTCAACCATATTTACTGATAATAACAATGATTCCCATGGCAATGAGATATCTCGGGCACGATGCAGTGGGCCTATTAGCCGCGGGCACAAATCCCGTAATGGCCACTAAATACCAACAGAGGCCAAAAAAAGGAACTTACACCAGTGTGATTTTAGAACATGATCTGCCAGAGCTCTCCCTCCGGTGACATGATCAAGTTCACACCCAGGAAGGATTGCAATCCCCAATTTGCATGAATTTGAAGCTATGAGCATCTACTTAGCGAGCTTAATGTCGATTCTTCAACCATCATTGAATCTTCCCACCAACCCAGGATGACATTAGTGCTGCCTCTTAAAAACACAAACCAGGCCACATGACCTCTGAAAGGAAGGAAGGAGGTGAACGCCGCTGTCTCCGCTCAACACTAAGGAGTCCAAAGGGACAGAGCCTGCTGGCTGGCTCCGGGAGTTGGAGGAGTGTTGTGGGGGGGGGGAGGGGGGGAGGTGGAAAGACATCAAGAGTGTGTGGGGGTGTCAGGCAGTTGGGGGTTGTGTTAGAAAGGGGAGGGCAGCTATTAGGGGCATAAGGCTGTGGTTGCAAAGTGGGGGGGGGCAGTGCATGGTTGGTGTCAGTGGTCCTTGTGTCTGCTTTTTGTGCTGTGTGAGTCTGTTGTCCGTGGCATGAGGCTGGAAGTGGAAGCTGGTGCAGGGCACATGGGATGGTGGGGGAGGCCAGTCTGATCAGGTGATGTTCCTGCAAGGAAGGGAGTGTGGTATTAGTAGATGGCCAGGGGTAGACAGAACTCTAACGCTTCAGTTGTACAGAACGTTGGTTCGACCGCATTTGGAGTACTGCGTCCAGTTCTGGTCACCTTACTACCGGAAGGACGTGGAGTCTCTGGAAAGGGTGCAGAGGAGGTTTACCAGGATGTTGCCTGGCATGGGGGGACTGGGTTACGAGGAAAGGTTGGAGAAACTGGGACTATTCTCCTTGGAAAGACGGAGATTGAGGGGGGACATGATAGAGGTATATAAGATACTGAAGGGAATAGATAGAGTTAATAGTGAGAGACTGCTCCCTAGACTGGGTACAAACACGAGAAGTCATGATTTAAGGGTGAGGGGGGAGAGGTATAATTTGGAAGTGAGAGGAAGATTCTTTACGCAGAGAGTTGTGGAGGTCTGGAACGCGCTACCGAGTAGGGTGGTGGAGGCAGGAACGTTGGACTCGTTTAAGGTTCAGTTAGATAGACACATGAGTGAAACGAGGATGGAGGGTTATGGTAGGGGCTATTAAATAGGGTTAAACCTCGGGAGACACCGGAAAAGCAGGCTTGTAAGATTAACGTTTTTGTCTTTTTATTCCGCAGGTGGAGGTCCACCTCGTGTCAAACGAGGGGCATGCACACGGTGGGTCGTGCGTGGGCTGCTCTTGGAAGTTCCGGGAGTGGCCTAGTACTTCGTGTCGGTGTGTGTGCTTGATCCTGGACTGGTAGACGGGCGCCGCAACAGCTCGGTGACTAGCACTGCTAGCTGTGCAGATACATGGATTTGGGCCTGTGTCTGTGGGAGTTTGCGCATTCTCCCTGTGGTTGCGTGGGCTTCCTCTGGGCGCTCCGGTTTCCTCCCACACCCCAAAGATGTGCTCTTAGGCTGATTGGTTTTACCAAATTGACACTATTCTCCCCTGAATCTGGCTAAGTTAGGGGTTCCATTCGTAGACATGCAGAGTAGAATAGGTGTAGGGTGATGCGGCGGCGCGGGCTCATTGGGCCGAAGGGCCTGTTTCCCGTGCTGGGTTGTTCTTTGTTGTTCTTTGTTTTAACTCCCTTGGGGTTGGTTATATGGATGAATGTTTAGTGGTTTATCACTCTTCTCTCAGCACAGGCCCATTCCTGCTCTTCCCCTGTGAGTTTTGGGACTTTCTCCTCAAATGGAATCAAGAACTTCACCTCGGACATCCACCACACATCTTTCATTCACAGTGCTCGTGGGCAAGCCTATCCTGCAGGAACACATATGGGGATAATGTGAGCTGGATGCCTGGCAGGCCAGATGATAATGATACCTGGCATAATTTGGCACTCTGTAAAGAGGATTACCAGGGGATGCAGAGAGCTTGTGGGAGGTTGTGTGCTGGGATCCTGCTCCTGCTGGGCAGCAGCGAGTGAGATTATGGTGTCATTCTGTGGGGTGACAACAAGGTGGAATACAGTGAGGAGACAGGGAGAACTTATCCTGGCAGAACAGAGTAAGTTCATTCATCCTTTTGTGGCATTGCACCCTCGTGGTCAGATTGCTGACATTGACCATTGCTGCCACCGCCTCCCAGGGGGATCCATTTTGCTGGAGGGCCAATGCCAGCCCAAAGATATATTGCTGCTGGTTGCTGCTCCATGACATCAAGCAGATCGATGAGGATCTCTTCCGTGAATCAAGGAACAAGCTTCCTTGCTGCCAACATCCTGGATTAATGAGAGCAAGTACTGGGGAGCTATTTAAGTGTAGTGCTTAGATTACCTCTGGGGTGAGTGAATCAGATGCTTTGTGTCTCAGCCATAGCATTTTCACATGGGCATTTTCTTTTTTCCAAATACCTAAAAATTGCTGTGTGGATCGTGCCATGCAGGCCAACGAGAATCACATCAATTTTTGCTCTGCCATTTTAATACTTTACCATGTTTTGGGAGAAGTCCACCCCTAAATTGCTTAAGTTAGTGTTCCTTTGATCTTGTAACCATGTCGAGGAATGATTAATTAGCTGTGGTCAGCAGCCAGCTTATGGATATTAGTGAATGCAAATAATAAGTGCAAATATGGAAGTGCCTGATACCAGGGTATCAGAAGTTGTTCAGCTAGTTTATTCTGTATTTTTTAGAATAATTAATTATTTTCTATTTCTGAATTTTATGGAGCGAGAGCTTGTGAGACACAGGAATCTTCTTCATGGGGTGTAAATCCAACTTGATAATCAGGATATCCATCCGTCACTATCAGCAGTTGTTGAGTATTAACCAGACAATGCACATTGAGTACTCAGTCTTCCAAGCTTCATTACCTGCTAGCAAGGAGAACAAACACAGTAATCTCTCAATAATATTGTAACAGAATTCCACAAAACAATGTCAGTTATAGCACTTTTTAGCCAATGAGAGAGAACGTGCCAGTTAAAGATCCAATAGCTTACGGTTTGGTGTGTACTTTCACCCAATAGAATTTAATATCATTTCAATCCTTCATTTGCATCCTTACATTTACACATGCAGCTGTACAGAATTCTTGTCATTTTTAGCAGGCAATGTCAGTAAACATCCTGATTTCCTTTCACCACAATCAGCACTTGGAACATTTTGTGTTTTCTCGAGGATCCACTCATGCTGCAAAACAAATTCAGACCCTTCACCTGCTAATGGCTGGTTCCAACTTTCACAGTGAGAGGTCCAAACCTTTTTGATTGCCACCTTGCACTAGTAGCATTGATTAGAAGCCGACCCCTTTAGTAGACAAGATTTCCAATGTGACTGATGTCTACTTAAAGCGAGCTTAAACCCCTTAGAGTGAAGTAAATATTAAATGTAAAAAAATTGGGAACATGTTTTATATCTCTAGTATTGAACATTTGGATCTAAGGTGTAAAAGGGTACAGAGAGTGATGATATTTGTCCCAGGTTTGATGAAGCAGCGGTGGAAATCTTGATGGATCAAGCACAGATGACAAATTCTCTTCTCCACAAATGGAATGGAGGATGTCTAAGTTGATGCTGCATCAGGACTGGAAGGAGATGATTGAGAATGGCAACAGCAGAAACATCATGCCAAAGCCATGAGCAGTATTAGAAGCTTCTGATCTTTCTCCAACAGCTGATGTATGAATGATATGCTACTCCTTCCTTTTCCCAGCACCAAACCACGCCATAACACTTTTCTTTTCATCCTGAATCACATGCTTCTCCTCCAAACACAATGAAACACTGTACCAACTTTCCTTCTCATTTTAATCATCTACTCTCCTACTGCCCTCGGAGCAGACACGAGCATTCTGCTTTTGTATGATAATAACTGGAAAGTATTTTAATTTTCTGCCCACTATTTAAGACTTCCTGTCACAGAATGCTGTGAGCAAAATAGATCCCCACTTTGTTCACAGCATTCTGTTTACCTGTTTCAGTATGAACACAAGCTATCACAAACATCCCCAAGAACTCTTGCAAAAGTCACAAAGTAACTTATTCCCAATCCTCCTGCAGAACAAGTTTGCAACTCAAAAGGAGATGTCTAGAACCAGGCAAAGCATTTTTTTTTACAAAGGGGTTACTGCCAGATCATTGAGCTAGGCAGCAGGAGCTCTGGAGATGGGCCAAACAGTTCAGGATACCTCTGCTTTTTCTCTCTTCCCTCTTCTCTTTCTTGAAAAAAAATCACACCATCAGCTAATATGACAACCTGATAGTGCAGAGCCATTATTGTGTGGTACCATATGAGCAATTACTTGGCATGAATGTGCCTCTTACCTTTTTCTCAAGTCTATGAGTTGGATCTGACTACACGAATGTTAGGGACAGGAGGGATGATCAATTTAAACAGCTCTCATTTCTCCTCTCACCACCTGTCCATAAACAGAAAGGTGTTTTTGATTTTTGATTCCCCTCTTTATACGTGGTGATGCTTTTTTCCAACCCTTCTGTTTTGGTGTCATCCAATTCTTTGTTAATAATTCCAGAACAAACTTCAAATAGGATGAACTAAAAAGGTTAGTTTATTTGCATACACTCAAACAATAAAAAGGAGAAAAGAGAAAGAAGGAGGTACAGGGCAAAGACCAAGAGAAAATAAGAATTATTATTTCACATGAGTTCAGAGTTCAGTGCCAAGAAAGGCTCTTTCTGTTGGCTTTGCTTGGCAGAACTCCTGGTCTTTCTCCTGAGTGCTCAGCTGAAGACTGAGGCATTTGAAAATGCAGCAAGTTATTCTTGTATTCTGAGAATTAATTCACATTGTAGGCAAAAAAAGAGGCTATTTTCTGGAGACCAGGCTTTGAGGAGGATGGAGGTCAGAAGCAGGCTGCCATAACCTAGAGTCCTGTTTTCTCTTTTGAGGTTAAACAGCAATTGAAAATTGAACTTAAAAGCTACGTAATTAAAGTAATTCAAAGAGCTCCAACTCCATCCTCATGAGAGGATGGTTTTGGGTCGATACATTCAGCTAATGACATACTTTAAGGTCCCTCACGAAAACCTGTTGTATTTTGAGCAAATAACTGTGGAACCAATACCACAACATTGGAGGTGGGGAATCACAATAACTCATCCTTTGTCCAAAGTTGGCTGGTGTAGACGTCTCATCTACTAGTGCTGTGTGTTTACTTGGCTGTGATGTTATTTAATGCAAAAGGTTGCCTTATTTCAGGAGGATGATGAGTTCGCCTTTGTCCATTGGAACAGCTGGAATCTTAGAACTATCAGCAAGTGATCAACTTGGCCATTTTATCAGTCCAGCAATTGTCCATTAAAAAAATAAGCAAGAAAATATGGAAGAGAAACTAAATGTGTTTTAGATTCCTTTGGTTTTGTACTTTCTTGACATGACACAAGTTATGGAGGATCAGACTTGTGAAGATACAACATCATTTGCTCCTTTAGAGCTGGATATATATGTTCCCAGTTAACATAGAGGGTGGGTTGGAGCCATTTGTAAATGGTTAATCCATTAGCACTGCTGAGTTGGAGTAGGTGAGTGTGTCCTGCACAGACTGGCAGACTGCTGACTGAAGGCAGTTCTTGGGATGTGAACATCACGCCAACATCCGTTGATGGTGAGCTGCCTTCTTGACCTGCTATAGTGCATGTGGTGTAGGTATATCCACAGTGCTGCTAGGGGAGGGGGCGTTCCATGATTCTGACCCAGTGACAGTCAAGCAATGAATTGAATTGAATTGATTGATTATTGTCACGTGTTGGGATACTGTGAAAAGTATTGTTTCTTATGAGGTATATAGACTAAACATACCATTCACAGGGGAAAAGGAAAGGAGAGGATGAAGAGTATAATATTGCAGATATAGATAGGGTGAAGAGAAAGATCAGCTTAATTTGTGATAGGATCATTCAAAAGTCAGATGGCAGCAGGGAAGGAGCTGTTCTTGAGCCAGTTGGTAGATGTTTTCAGACTTTCTTTTTTCTGACGGAAGAAGGTGAAAGAGTCCAGTGTGTTTTGATATTGTTCCAAGTCAGGATGATGTCAATGGTGTCTATGGTTAAGCCTGTCTTTAAATACTATTGAAAATGACTAGTTCTAACCTGTACCACCTGGGCAGCTCCAGTACTGAGTGTGCATTGGGCAAAAGTTGTATTGATGCCTCAGGAGCCTGTTTTATGCTGGCTGCTAGTGTCGATAGAAATGACAGTGGATAGTTCCGGATCAGGAACAGAATGTGGTCTGATTTTTGTAGTGCTACTTTTCATTTCTACCCATAAGCATGGACAAGAACTGGCCTCATATAATTTCCAATAACATCGTTAGATTTGAATT
Source organism: Carcharhinus amblyrhynchos (assembly GCF_965287045.1). Classification (NCBI taxonomy): domain Eukaryota; kingdom Metazoa; phylum Chordata; class Chondrichthyes; order Carcharhiniformes; family Carcharhinidae; genus Carcharhinus; species Carcharhinus amblyrhynchos. Next base: position 41,749,925 of record NC_137339.1, on the reverse strand, counting down.
CCTAGTAATCAATCAGTACCTTTCACAGCATACGGATAACTTATGGAGGGGACAGTGCATAAGAGCTGCTGTCAGTGTGATTTGTGTATATTATTATTTTTAATTTCACTGTTGCATTGTAATGACAGTGAAGATGATAAAAATAACATTAATTAGTTCCATAAAAAATGGTCTTTTATCATTTTTGCTAAGGAAAGTCATCTTTGATTGCCACACTCTTCATCATCCTCTCCACCTTAATTTACATGCACAGACAAACAAACTATCTTGTTGACAAATGTGATTTTGTCTGTCATATTTTTGGCAAGTTTAATGATATAGCCTACATTTCCTAGGGTGCAGTAAACTATCAATGTAAATGTTTTAGAGAAATGATCTCATAATTCATAAGTATAAACTCATAAGTGGTTTATTAATGAAACTCTTTATAGTTAAATATTACACATGGAAACAAATATATATCTGAGATAGGGAACAGTTGGGGGAAGGAAATTTCCCAGGTGAAAGGAGACAAGTTTGTGTGAATTTTGGGGCAAAAATATCTCCTGAAATTGACTTTTGTTTGAGATCATTATTCCCAAGCCTGGTCTTTGAAGAGTGGGATTGAAGGCAAACGGGTGAATACCTTGGTGTGATTTTCTGGCCCTTCTCACCAGTGGGATTTTCTGGTCCTGTCAAAGGCAACTCTTGCGGTAGGGGAGCCATGCAAAATGCCATTGATACCAGCGAGCCACCTCCACCACCAGAAAACACAGCTCAGGAGGGTGAGGGGAGGAATCCCACTCCTTGGATGTGTCAAGTAAGCTATTATGGTATGAAAGAAGCCAATCATAAACTTTTCTAGCATTCAGTTTTGGCTTTCTCAGCAAGCTCACATGGCCTCGCCATAAAGTCCAGTCCAATCACGTGGCCCTCAAGAATCACTCTCTTAAAGGGGTCACATTGCCAACCATTTAACTGCCATCCTGTCACGAGATGTGGGATTCTCTTGGTGCACTGTCTGCACATGCACCTCAAATACTGATTCCCACAGTTACTTGCACCCACAACACTTAGGTGGGGAGGCTGTCCTCTTTCTCCCATCATTCGAAGAGTTCATCTCACTGCAGGCCCTCAGATCTCACAGCAGGAACTCCAGGTAAGAGTTAGAGATCTGGGTAGCAGCCTTCCTAGGTCTTCTATCCATTTCTGTGGTTGCTGCAACCTCAGACATTCGGATGCTAGTAACCCCTGTAACTAAGAACACAAACCCAATAAATACACACAAACGTAAGAACAAGGAGCATGAATAGGCCATTCAACCCCTTGAGCCTGTGCGGCTATTTAATGAGACCATTGCTGACTTGATAATAGCCTCAAATCTGCAAGAAGAAATTATTTTGGTAAAATGGCCATATCATCCTGCCCGTCCTCCTTGATTGGTCAGGGACCCAAGGCCTTTGGAAAAATAAAACCTTATCAAAACCAATTCTTCATATTCTGACCTGCAAATGGTCCCACCATATGGTTAGGGACTAAGGTCACAAAATTCTACCCATATAATCATATCTACTTCTTCAAAATGTGAAGTGGTTTTGGACTTAATGTCATTACCCAAATTGTCCAGGTTCGCTTGAATAAGATTAACTCGAATATGATTAACTCAAGGTTGATTTTGTCTGTGCCAATATATATGTTGGTCTCTTACAGTTCAAGCCAATACAACAAGTGGAAATCAAGTAATAAAATACTTCAGCAGGTAACATTCTTCGGGAAGTGCTACTTGGAGGTACCTCACCAAGAGAACATCACTGTGCATTGCATGAGTCCAAGAAAGTAATAGTGATTTGACCAATTTAACAAAACACAATGATGAGATGCTTTGTGTCCCTGTCTTGCAATACAAAATGCAACATTTGAATTTACAGTTATTCTTTAGCATTTGTTTAAAAATGAAAAATATCTCCTGCAAAAATGCCAAGACGTTAAGAAGAATTAAAACAACATTTAACCATCAAGCAGTTTGTTAAGTCAATGTTTTGCTGGAACAAGGCCTGGTTGCAGCAGTATGTCCATTCACTTGCCAAAAAGATGCTGGCAACCCCGTCACAACCAGTTCCATGAGCCCCAATGGGATTGAAAGGCCGCTGGGGAATCTGCTGCCTGCTGTAAGTGTCCCCCCCGCCTTTGAGGTCGAACAGCCCACATCTGAAAGCCACCAGTCAATTGGTGGGCTGGCAGTTGTTCAGTTCCAGCAGCATTATCAGAAGTGGTAGTCACTGGTGGGACTGCAGTGTGTCCTGGATCAGAAGCATCAATGGTGGCACTCGAGGAGAGGTAAGTGGAGTGAGTTTGCCTGGACAAGTCAGGGAGGACCATTAGTGGTTTGCTGGGCGGAGAGAACTCTTACAGCAGGAGCAGCTCTTGCTGCTGGGGTTGGGGAAGAATGGGGGGTTGTCCCATGGGTAAAGAGGGTGCTTTATGAGCCGTTCCCCCAAACACATAGGGAGGTCACCAGAGTACACAAGGTGGTGTTCCATCCACACACCTCCCCCTTCTCACCATCCCCGACCCCCCTTCACTTCCCCCCCTTCTATTGCCCTCTCACTCTCGCTACCACCAGCACCTCGTAAAAAACTGGTAACAGCAAAATAAGGCCTTTAAGTAGCTAGTAATTGGCCACTAAATCAACACTTCGGCAGGAAGGCCTAATTTGACTTTCCCCATCCTGATTTACTTGGAGTGAGTCTGAAAGGCAATGGATTTTCTACCTCATGCTTTCTGATCTGACTACAGCATCATGATCTGGCTCAGATCCTCTTGGATTGGAGTTTCAAAAAAAATTGTCATATCCTTTGGCTGTGTCTTGCTTGCAGCGATAACTTTTTCATCCACTTAAAATATAACAATTGTTTCCTTTCAACTCTTAGGTCAACCTTATGCTTAATGGTAAACCAGTAATTTCTGCTTTTGCTGGGGACAAAGATGTGACTCGTGAAGCTGCCACTAATGGAGTCCTGCTCTATTTAGACAAAGAAGACAAGGCATACCTGAAACTGGAGAAAGGTAACTTGGTTGGCGGATGGCAATATTCGACGTTTTCTGGCTTCTTGGTTTTCCCTCTGTAGATCCCAGCAACACACCTTTGAATCCACGTGCATACGTTTCTTGATATAAACCAATTGTTCTACATGTTGTTTTTGAGGATCATTTAAAAATTGTGGATCATTGTCCCAAGCATTATTCTGGACTATACCTGGTCGTATGAAGCAAATACTGGATGCGAGTTGTCTGGTTTATTTGAACCACTTTAAAGACCTCTGGAGGGAAAGAAAAGTTACCAACATCTTATCTGTTCTGTGCAAAGTGAGACAGGACTTAAAGTGGCAAATTGTAAACTAAAGGAAGACACCCTAACTGCAATTGATGTTAAGATGGAACAGTTTGCCTGCAACATTAGTGATAAATTGTCTGGACTGGATACATGTGTGTACATTCACAAATAAGTTTTGCCTTTAACAAACCTGTCAATGAGGTTAAATGCATTTAATAATGGCTTAAAGTTTAGTTCCTTAATTAATATATCATACCAAGGAGTAAACCATATTAATTTACAAATGCATAGTGGATTTGGAATAAGTGTGTATGTTCATGATCATACTACATATGCTTACATTGCCTTAAAATGCTTAGAAATAGATGTACAACTCTACTCTTGTCATTATTTATCTTTCATATTGAAAACTGGACACTGCTTTAGGTTTTCAATGCACTTTATCTGAATATTCTCTTTTTTTAATGTGATAATTTCAAACCAAATGAGCTTAAAGTTATGGGAAGGAAGCTGTTGAACTGTGTTCTTTGCGTGCTGCTGGTGATGTCATGTTGCCTTCAGGCGCCATATCGTCAAAGTTGATTTTATACCAACATGTTCGGTATAACGGATGTTAGTCTGAATAGTAGCCACAAAGGGTGGCATTGTTTCTGACACCTGCATGCATTCTTGGAGCAGCGACACTTGGGTCACACTTGGGGAAGTATTAACACTGTCCCAAATCTGTTTATTGCTTCACCTTCCTTTCAATTTGTCAGTTAACGAGAACTGAGAGGTTTGACTCAGTTCTTATCAAAGCTACAATGTTTGTGATTAGATTTTATAACCTATTGTAATCTGTGACTTGGTTTAATTTAATTTTATTATCTGATGTCTCGGTGACCTGAAATTGAAATTTGTGGCATGGGCTTGGAATTTATACATTGACCATTTTAATAGTGAGGATTCAAGAAATTCAAAGCTGACTTTGCTGGAAGTTGAATCCAGAAATTTCAGGGCAGCATTCAATTATTATAACTTCCAATCCGGTCAATTTCTAACTGAATGGGTATCAACCAAGATACTTTAATCGTGGTCAACATGTTTTATATCGTTTTGCACTTTCTAATCTGACGGAGATCGGTTCATTGACAGGGACCATATTCACAACGTTCACAATGTCCCTGAACAGTGAACTAAGCTCTGATGCAAAAACAGAACAATGAATTTTAGAGTGTGACTCTATGTGACATAAATGTGTTACCCCAAGTAACATATAATTTATATTCTAAAGTTGTGTTTAATCCCTTTGTAGTTGAAGCTTTAATTTTTACAGGCAGACTCCCTGTGTGTGAGACAATCCAACATGGCATCAGACTGAAAACTCAATTTGTTAATTACTGAAATTACAGACTTGAGTCCAAGATGGTAAAATTCAAAGAGCTTGCCACATTTTGCTGGTTACTAAGACTCATGACAGATTTAGTTTTATGCTAGGCACTGGTCTTGTCTTATTGAATAACATTCCTCCAGCTAACATGAAGCTGCCTACGTGCTGATGAAATACCTTTATCTAAATGTAACAGGCTTGACAGTATTCCATGATACAATCTTGTTTTAAACCATATTCCCAAACATATCCATTAGACTTCCACTCTCTTGTAGAAGCAAGTCAAAAACAAATAAAAGTTTTGGTATGGTTGAAAAGCCAAGCCTGTAAATCATTCACTTGGTTTAAAAAAATGTATGAATACTATTTTCTCATAGGTCACCAATGTTTTATTTCGGTAAACATCATTAATTCATTACAGATCTAGTTTTCATGAATAAACATCTTTTGAACAGAACATAGTGAAAATGGCCCAGTTTGACCTTGTGAAGTATAATTATGATTTCATGTCAATACAATATCCATGGTTCATGAATTAATTTTATTGCAAGTGAACATTCTTAGTGTTGGCCAGTGAGAATGAAATCAGGTAAAATTATGTATATGATCTGTGGTGGTATACTAAATGGTAAATGTATTCCATTCATGCTCCATTTTCACAATTAATACCAGCTTAATGTTCAAGGCTAATATGGTCAGGCCATCTGCTTAGATATTTTTGATAGTGTATTCTAACGCAACATGACTTCAGATTGATCTTTGGGTGGCCTGGGTCACAGAATCTAAGGACAAAAACTGAAAAATTATGGGATGTTTCATTTTTCCAGTTTCCTGCTCATGACTTGATTGGAGTTATTGGCATATAACATGGAAGGGTGGGCGGAGGGGGGGTGGTGCAGTTAGCTTGGTTGTCCAAATAGTTAGCATATGGTTCAGAACAACACCAATAGTATGGAGTGAACTTCCATTCTAGTTGATGTAGACTTAGAATCTGCATCTGCCATTTCACCCTGTCCCTGAAAGTGAAATAGCAAACCACCACTGGAAAAAAAAATTGCCAAACAAACAGTCCAGAATGAAGCATCAGCATGGTGGTTAGCACTGCTGTCTCACAGTGCCAGGGACCTGGGTTCAATTCCCAACTTGGGTCACTGTTGGTGTGGGATCTGCACATTTTCCTTATGACTGTGTGTGTTTCTTCTCGGTGCTCCAGCTTGTTAGGTGCATTGGCCAGGCTAGATTCTCTCGCAGCGTACCCAAACAGCTGCTGGAGTGTGGCCACGAAGAGATTTTTCTTCATTGCAGTGTTAATGTAAGCCTACTTTTGACACTAATGAATAAACTAAACTAAACTGAAGCAAGGACCTGCCTTTTAAGCAAAGCACTTGTGACATGACAGTGATTCACGCTAAGCTCTAGTCCCATGCTTTTGGCTGACTTGTGATACCTCAGTCCAGTGCCCTTTTTTTATTTGCGACTGTAGACCATGTGAGCCAGCTATGGAATTATTGCGGTTATTAGCCCTTGCTCAATCATCACATCTACGTGCTTTCCAGTACAAGTTAATTGACAGTATTAAAAAGTGGGAGTATTGAGGATCTTTAGAGTGGCACGGTAGCACAGTGGTTAGCACTGCTGCCTCATAGCGCCAGGGACTGCGGTTCAATTCCGGCATCGGGTCACTGTGTGTATGGAGTTTGCACATTCTCCCTATGTCTGCATGGGTTTCCTCCAGGTGCTCCGGTTTCCTCCCACAGTCCAAAGATGTGTGGGTTAGGTTGATTGGCCACGCTAGAATGACTCTAGTGTCAAGGGGATTAGCAGGGTAAATATGTGGGGTTACGGGAATAGGGCCTGGGTGGGATTGTGGTCGGTGCTGACTCGATGGGCTGATTGGCCTCCTTCTGCACTCTAGGGAGTCTAAGATTTTGTTTTTGCTTCTGGTGATATGATCAGTGATAGCACCACAACTGTCACCGACATTAAGATTGGCTACTTTATTCCTGATCTGCGTGCAAGCTAGGTCAAGAGGGAGAACAATTTCTCTCTGGTTTATTATTTTCTCCTAAAATATGCCTACATTATAATCCTGTCATTTATGGAAATCAATGGAGGTAGGCGGGATGGTGAAGGAAAGTTCAAACTTCAAGTGAATTTCATCATTTTACTGTGAATTCAAGAAAGCCCATTACAAAAAAAGGAGACAAGTTCAACTTTTGTCTCATCTCGTTGCTTAACTGTCTTTTAGTTTAAAGCTTTGACAATATTATTACAGTGCCATCCTTGTTGTGAGAATATGCTTCTTGTGTAGCCTGACAGTAATAATGGTCTTTGAAGAAAACATGTTGTTGTTTAAATTAGCCTGTGACTTATTCTGTACATCAATATATTTTACTGTCAAAAGGCTTACAGAAAGACCTTGTGTGTGTCTGTGTATGTGTGTGTGCATGTGCAGGCTGATGGATAGGCTAATCTTGCAAGTCTGTAACCAGTAGTTTACATCCAATATATAGCAGATACATTTTAATTACTGCTCTTCAATTTCCAACAAAGGTGAGTTGATAACAGCAGAAAACAATCGCAGATTGGGTAAGCTTCTTCCGTGCCCCATTAGTTAGATGAGTATTTTTAACTCACTCAGATGACCGAGACTTCTGAACTAACGATCTATACAGCAAGTGACCCCACTTTGATTCTGATGGAGAATAAGGCCTTTTTGAAGCCAATGTAATATTCATAGCAAACTATAATCAATTATTCATTACAAAATTCTTCCAATTTGTCTAAAGATGTGTGGTTTTCTCCTTTCCCTTTGCAGGGCGGCACAATGGCTCAGGGTTAGCACTGCTGCCTCAAAGTGCCATGGAACCGGGTTCATTTCCGGCCTTGTGTCTGTATGAGTTTGCATGTTCTCCCCATGTCTGCGCGGGCTTCCTCTAGGTGCTCTGGTTTCCTCCCACTGTCCAAAGATGTGTTGGTTAGGTTGATTGGCCATACTAAATTGCCCCTTAGAGCCAGAGAGATTAGCTGGGTTCTGGGGATGGGATCTGGTGGGATTCTTGTTGGTGCAGGCTCGATAGGCCAAATGGCCTCTTTCTGCACTGTAGGGATTCTATGAAGTTACACAAGACAAGAGATTGTTATAAACTATTTTGTTGCAGTTCTGTTAGTTTTAAGTCTCTCATTTCTGAGCTGTTTCAGTTTTTTAAAACAGTTCTGCTTAGAATTAATCTTGACAGTTACAGGCCAATAATAAGGTTTTATTTGGCAGTTTTTGGTTTCCACATTAGATCAACAATATACTATTTTACACAAAATATATATGAAATAAATAATGGACAAGCACAGAGTCCACTTCTGATAGGGTCATCATTTTTTTTAACTTCCACATAGATTTCTATGTTTTCCCATTAATATATGATGTTGCTTTCTTTTATTCCTGAGTCTCTCTTTTATCATTGTTTTTCCATGTCACCTTAGTGCCTTCTTTCACCTAGTTCCCCTCTTCAACTTCCCTCTCTGATGCTTTCCCATACACCAGTAAAGTACATGTAAGGATGGATGGTCTTATAAATCAGAGTGAAAAGGTCCTAACTTACTTACCATTGGGCAATGTGCTCAAAGCACGCAGACTATAGAGGGAAATACAAATGCACAATGTTTTTTGTAAAAGAAAATAATGAATCATTGAACAGCCCACAGGTAATGGCTCTACCACAGGTGACTCACGTCTCTACAGAACTATTGTGTTGCTCTGTGGATACCAAATACATTCTTTATGTCTTCCTCTCTTTTAAAATAAAGTTCCTGTCCCCAATGTTCCCACCTCCTTTCCCACCTCCTTCTCCTGAATATATTGTTGAGGGAGAAGGTAGAGATTCATAAATGTTAGTAGACCATGGCGGAATTTTCCTGTCCTGCCCGCCACATAATGGGAATCGTAATGGGTGGAGGCAGACCATGCAAAGGTCCATTGACCCCGGGCAGGAATTGGAAGACTATTTGATCATCGCAGTCCAAATCAGTCTTGTCCTTAGCCAATATTAGAACATAAGAACATAAGAAACAGGAGCAGGAGTAGGCAACTAGCCCTTCGAGCCTGCCCCACCATTCAATAAGATCTGCCTTGGCTCAGTTCCACATTCCCGCCCTCTCCCCATAACTCTTAATCCCCTCTCTTATCAAAAACCCATCAACCCGCGTCTTAAAAATATTTAGCGAGGTAGCCTCCACCACTTCAACGGGCAGAGAATTCCAGAGATTCACCACCCTTTGAGTGAAGAAGTTCCTCCTCAACTCCGTTCTAAACCACTCCCCCCTTTATCTTGAGGCTGTGCCCCCTAGTCCTACTATCCTTTCTGAGCGGGAAGAGTCTCTCCACCTCTATCCTATCCATCCCATTCATCATCTTATACGTCTCAATTAGATCTCCCCTCATTCTTCTAAACTCTAACGAGTACAAGCCTAATTTATTCAGCCTCTCCTCATAGCTCAACCCCCTCAACTCCGGCATCAGCCTAGTAAACCTCCTCTGCACTCCCTCCAAGGCCAAAATATCCTTGCGTAAGTACGGCGCCCAAAACTGCACACAGTACTCCAGCTGCGGCCTCATCAATGCCCTATACAGCCGCAGCAAGACCTCCCTACTTTTACATTCAATCCCCCTCGCGATGAAGGCCAGCATCCCATTCGCCTTCCTGACCACCTGCTGCACCTGCAAGCTGGGTTTTTGCGACTCATGCACAAGGACCCCGAGGTCCCTCTGCACCGTCGCCTGCTGCAGTTTTTCTCCACGTAAGTAATAATCCTTCCTACCATTATTCCTACCAAAGTGGACCACCTCGCACTTGCCAACATTAAATTCCATTTGCCATTTCCTGGCCCATTTGCCCAGCCTATCTAGATCCTTTTGTAGACTCTCACCACCCTCCGCACAATTTGCCTTTCCACCAGTTTTGGTGTCATCAGCAAATTTCGACACCCTACACTCGGTTCCCTCCTCCAGATCATCTATATAAATGGCAAATAGCTGAGGCCCCAGCACCGACCCCTGGGGCACTCCACTAGTCACCATCTGCCAATCCGAATAGCACCCATTGACCCCCACTCTCTGCTTCCTATTTGACAACCAGTCCTCTATCCACGCTAACACCCTACCCCCAACTCCATGCCCCCTTACCTTCTGCAATAACCTCTTGTGAGGTACCTTGTCAAACGCCTTCTGAAAATCAAGAAAGACCACATCCACCAGCTCTCCTCTATCCACCGCCCTAGACACATCCTCATAGAACTCCAGTAAATTTGTCAGACACGACTTCCCTTTAACGAAACCGTGCTGCGTCTGCTCTATCAAGCAGTTTCCCTCAAGTTGCCTCGCTATTTCCTCCTTGATGACGGATTCTAACATTTTACCTACAACAGACGTTAAACTAACAGGCCTATAATTCCCCGCCTTTTGCCTGGCACCCTTCTTAAACAACGGCGTAACATTAGCCGTTTTCCAATCTTCCAGCACTTCCCCGGAATCCAGCGACATCTGGAAAATAACCACCAAGGCATCCACTATCACCTCCGCCATTTATTTCAGGACCCTCGGATGCGTTCCATCCGGTCCTGGGGACTTGTCCACAATCAACCCCCTCCAGTCTGCCGAGCACCACCTCTCTAGTAACAGTAATGTCATCGAGACCCTCCAGTCCTACCACTTTTCCATCTCTAACATCATGCATAAAGTTCTGGCTGGATAGTGATGGGGAGCAGGAAATCTGATTTTACACTTTTAACCTAGAGGCACTGAGGCCAATTGTAAGAGGTGTTTGCCTCTCTAACATCAAAGCTACATAAAGCATCTTAAGTCAAATGTGCTTTTCACTATAGTGCCCCTTTTGTGAGTTCTCAGAATGTTCTAATAGAAGGATTCCAGTAAGGTGTGTGTGTGTGCCTGTGTATGTATGTGTGTGTGCAGGTAATACTTGATCACAATATTGAAAAATTCATAGAGTCTGACATTTAGAATTTGAAAAATAAATTATCTCTGTGTCTTTTGAACTCTATAAAAAAATTCAATTACATTTTCAATAATGTGTCTCAAAAAAAAGATAACATTTTCCATCCATCTCTGTTTCGGTGGAGATAAATATGAAACTGTTGAAACTTGTTAAAGAATCCCTCTAATGAACTGTTTCCTGAGAACGTTTTTAATTCCTTTTGGGTTGTCTTCCACTTCAGCTCCAGGAGCAGAACTTAATCAGAATTGAGGATACAACCTGATTTGTATTCTTAATCATCACTGCTGCCTTGCCCCTGTTTCTGTAATCATAGCCTATCGAAAGCAGAAAGAGGCTCAGCTGAATTTAATGGCCGCACTAGTGGTCACGTGTTGGAAAGCTAGGGGCAACAGTGTCACGGTAAAATACTAGCAGCGGCAGGATGAGTGGATCATTGGATCTTAATTGGCCTCTGTGTGGGACGGTCATCCACAATCTTCCCTGTGTGCATTGCAGGGAGTTGGGAATGTAGTGGACTATCCACCCCACCTTGTCTTCTAAATCTATGTCCCCACCCCACCTCCCAGCCCACACCCCACAAAATGTGATGTGTGCAAAGTGTGAAATGTAACCCAAGCTAAACTGTGAAATTATCTTTACCTTCATGCTGAAAGTGTAATCAATGAATACGTTCTGACTTAGAAACACTTACATAACGGCCCCGAGCTCCCAATCCAGTGTGATAACACTTAGAATGAAATGTAGTTCAGTCTAATTGCCACTCAGGTTTGGCACAAACCAATTCACTGTTTCACCATCTCAATGTAAGAAAGCCATTCCCTGACAGCTGCTCTGTTGTTCTTATTTTTGCAACTTACTTTTCTTTTTTTAAAGAAGTCTACTGAAATTTTAAAAAAAACTTGGGGTAAAAAAATCAGAGGGAGAAGCTGTCTCTTGCAACCATGTTAACATGTCTCCTTTCCTGCGTGGTTATTTGATCACATTGTCAAACCTTTTCTTTAAAGTGACATAGCCTTTAATAACACAAAGGCTGGACAAATGGATTCCGAATTCAGCGTGATGGTTGTACCTCTGTCAGACCAGCATTATACTTATCTGCCTTCTTAATTTGTGTTGCACCAGCTGATCCCATGAATAAGAAAAGCACCAAACTTAAAGCTGAGAATAGAATTAAACCCTCTGATAGGTGCCTAATATGTTTCTGAATAGTAATGATTTTTTTGTTGCCTTTTCGGATTGCCAGGACTTTCAGTTTCACTGAAGGCTGTCAAAGTGCTTGCCACTTTGTATCACTTGCCAAACTCAAAAAGAAAACTAATCTTAATTGCTGTTAAGCCATATAATGATCTTGACCCTTTTTTAAAATCAAAAACCTAGCTGCATGGTACAATTATGACAGATAGAATAGCATTGAGTCACCTTCCTGTATAAACACAAATTCCATCAACAGCTGCCATTGCGATTTTATTACTGCCTCACAGTTGTTACTGCTGTTCAATTATAATCACGGGATAAGTGAAAGAATTATCAGACGTGGCAGGTTAGAGAATTTCTCCAAATCAGAAGTGTTTATCTGTGAAATAAGTGGAGGTTAATCTGTCAGTTCTACTGTAAGTGTGTAAGACCTGTAATTTACAATCACTACAGGTGTGAGAGATTTCAGATCTTTATTATGCATGAGAGAATGCTGTTATGTATGATCATTGATATGGCATTTTTGATACACTTTTTAAAGAAGTTTTGCAATGCAACACATAAAAAAGTATTATTAAACGATAATTTGCTGCAATTGTTACTTTGAAAATAAGTGTGCTTAAATTTTAAATGTGGAGGAGTGTATGTTAAGAACTTGTGCCAGATGGGTATATGGATTGAGACCAATTTAAAAAAAATCATTTCACACTTTTAATAGATATCAGAGGGATGAGATCTTCTTCATTATTGTATTCAATTCAAATCTAATTCTGGAAATGATGTGGTTCTTGTTCCCTGTTTTATTTTTCACTCCAGTAAATCATCACACCTATTCACAGTGAAAATGTATCATTATCATTTTAGCACTGTACAATATATATCAACTGCAATGTTAGTTTTATAAGTCCTCTCAAATTCATGGTGTATTCTAATTTGTCTGTTTATTACATATCCGGTGCATAATGTTTTCTAGCTTGCTTAACAGTAAATAAAAATCTATATGGTTAAAGATGGATTGTTTCTTAATTTCTGATTGTTAGCAACATCAATGATTAAAAATAGCATGGTTATGATAATTAATGCACTGATTTCAGAGACAGGAATACAGAGCTATTGATCTAAACTTTGAATTTGGAATTAAAAGTCTATTGATAACAATGACACCATTACCGATTGCTAGAAAAACACATCTGGTTCACTAATGTCCTTTAGGGAAGGAAAATCTGTCATCCTTACCTGGTCTGGCCTACATGTGTCTCCAGATCCACAGCAATGTGATTGACTCTTAAATGATCTCAGGGATGAACGATAACTGTTGGTCCAGCCAGTGACACCCACATCCCATGAATGAATGATAAAAAAAAGGATCTACTGAGGTGCAACATAGCAGGCTACTGGTCATGTACAAGACAAAAAGAATGGGACCTTCCTTGAAAGAGGTGTGGATGGTCAGAAAAAGTTTTTGTTGGGTATAGGATAAATCACCTGTGCATCAGCTTGGTCCAGCTGATAATACTGCTGCCTTTCAATTAGCAGGCACAGGTTCGAGCCCCAGCTGAGCGCATATTTAGGTGAACATTTCAGTGCAGGACTGACTGAGGTTGTAGCATTCCATTCCAGACATGGGGTTGGACAGGGGAGGGGGATGTGGTCTTGGTTACAAGTGGCTTTCTAAATTAAAGGCGTATCTTTAAATTAAAGACATATCTGCAAAAGATTTGGTACTATTTGAAGGAGAGGAAGCAATTCACTGAGTGCCCTGCCCATCAATTGTCCACCGATGTACACCACCAAAAACCGGTTACCTAAACCTTCATTCATTTAATGTTTGTGGGATGTTGCTATGTCTGTCAACATAACAACAGTGACTGGGCTTCATTTGTTGTAAAGCACTGGAATAATCAGGGAAAGTGAACAGCTTGATGTAAACACTTTTTTTCCCTTTTGCAGGTGCACAGTTGGAATTTGGCAGCAATTTGTTTGTGCTAGGCTACTTCTGTGTTAGCTATGTTTCATTGATGCAGAATGGAAAATGGATTGGCTCAAAGCAATGCCAATACATTCAAACAAGTTTAAAAAAAAACTCAGTGCTTCAATTATTCAAATACACAGAAACAATCGATGAAAACATTAAAATCTAGCTTGTTCTAAGGTACATTTTAATCACTTTGACCTAGCTGGTGATGTCCATGTCCCACAAATTAATTTTAAAAAATAAAATTTTTGTTGTTTATTGTTGATGCTAAAATTTTCAAGCCTTGTCTACATCATTTGCATTCATCTGATCAATGCACACCTATTCCTTTTTCTAATTCGCTGCACTGAATTCAGTGCCAGTTAAAGAAAACAGAGCTAAGAACTTTATCTGGCTTAATGCAGAAAGACCATATGTAATTCTTCCCAATGTTTTCAAGTTTCTATAAACGACACTGAATACGTTCCCTTTATGGCGATGATGTTTGTTTTTAATTATGATAATTAGAACGTACAGGGCTTCTGTTCATGTTCGACTCCATGTTATTTTAATGGAAATCACTAAATATTTGGAGACCTGCATCTTCTACCTGGTCATTTGGGGAATTTATGATGTTACTTAATTTGCCTCAAATAATTCAGCATTTTATGTAATAGCAATATTTCATTCCGATGCCACATTATAGATTTACATTAAGAGATGAGCAGGGAGAACATAGAAAATAGAAGTGAAAGTTTTACTAAAGTTGTATCAAATTAGCAGTGAAAAGCTAAATTCCTGGAGACACACAGCATCCATCTGGCTGTTTGCGGAATTCATGCTGTTGCTCAACATACAGATGGAATATAACTAATTTGATGAGATTTCAGTGAATGCTTCATTTTCATTTCATAGATCTGCAGTTAAATGTGAGTAGTAAGTTTGGATGGGCTGCTATGTTTTATGCTGAAATTGAGGGTCCACAGTGCAGGAAAAGGCTTTGTTTTCCAACAGGGAACTTCCTCGGCTTGATGATTAACATAAGATGTCCTTTCTCCAAAGGAAACAATATATAATCAACTTATTCATAATTCAATATAACACCGGAACATTTAAGCACCTGAAACAGTTTTATTGTAACATCCTTAAAAGTGTTGTGATAAATTCGAAAAATACCAGCGTTAAATGCTGCAGGCAGGAAAATGAACTGACTAGGATTGTGAATCAGAGAATCAGAGTGAGAATGTTGAGTGAGCAGATTTAACCATGTTGTTTACAGTTTAAAAAAGACAAGAAAACTGCAGGCTAAACCAAATTTAGAGATTGCTTACTTCTGTTTCTTTATGATTTTTTTTTAAAAATTAACTGCAATCTAGGAAGTAAATCATTATTTAGCTGAACTGTTCAAAAAGATAATGGACAAATTATTGAATGTAAAGGGAGGTAGACTTGGAACAAAGACTGGAGGGAGATTAAGGTAATTTATACAAATCTATCTTGAATATAAAACCCAAGGTTAACTACCAAGCCAGATGGCACTGTCTCCATATTATGTTATCCCTTTATTAATGGTCATATGGTTGAATGAACACAGTGGGGCCAGTTAGAGGGCGCAATTCACCAGGGTTGCAAGCAGCAATCAGGATTCCTAATGACCTGTTCAATCAGGTGTGAGGGCAAAATTTGAATTCTTGCTTGTCATCAAACCAGTTATAAGTCTCCTGGCTTGCTGTGCCTGTTTCAATCAGGTTTTTGCCCAGGGTGGGCTGGACGGAACCTGATCAGTTCAAATTTAAATTCATCTACACATATTTACCTGGTATGCTCCTACCCTCCCAGTGGGAAGGCAAGCGGGCACCAATCTCTCCTGATCCTGGCACGTGTGGACCAGATGCTGTGGACTCTTGAGGTGGGCGTAAGTACTGTGCACTTGTGCCCCTCTATCACTCGCAGGCTGCAAAGGGTGGATCCCTCAAGAAGCCTGGCAGTTGTGGAGAATGATGTGGGTATGCCGTTGTGGAGAACTCAGGCTGAGGAAAGGAGTTGACTTTAGGTTTGTCCCATGGAATAGTGGCCTCATGGTTGCATTTTCTCCTCTTGCCTTAGGAGATGTGGAAAGCACTTTTAGGATGATGATTTTAGCCAATTTTCAGGTTCAATTTTTTTATTAATATCTGTGTTCTGTAAAACAATTAGCGTGGTCACTCTAAATCCATGCTCTCTGAACACCTGGAAGCCTTCAAAATCACAGCAGCACTCCATTCAACAGTAAGCATTGCCCCTGTTTGATTTCAGGAGCTCCAGGTGTTTCCAGATCTCTTTGAAGTTCTTTGATGAACAAAAGATGTCAGTTTCAATGGGAAACACCTTTGTAGCCTGAATAAGCTACCATTGCCTTCTGAATCCTTTGAACTGTTTTGATGGACAGTTTCACAGCAGATGGATGACTTTATTGTTGCTATGATCATTTAATGCCATTAAACTTGAAGTACTTCCTCTTTTGAGCTGCTGTGGTTCCTTTCTGCAGTTTTCTTTTAAAACAGGCTATATCTTTGATCTGACGACCTCCCTCGAAAGAGCAGGTGCACAATCTGGCTGTTTTTGTTTAGAAAATGTATCTTCTTCAAACTCTAATTCCAGGATAGCATGTCTGCACTGGTTGTTTTCAACCATAGAAGAAGCTGGCACAATCTGAGACTATCCTCCAAGGGATTCTGAAAGAGGCTTGAGGCCTCGGACTTGAGTGTGGGCAGCTAGAGATGATGCCTCTGAACGACTGGGGGGTTTGTGTTATCCTCATCCCTGCATGGTCTGTAGGGGGAGTGATGACTTGAACATTGAGGGGTTGTTGCCCTTCTGTGGTGGGGGGTTGGTTGTGCTTTCCCCATCTGTTGGTAGTTGCAACATTCGTGGAGGGAAGAAGGCCTAGCACTGTACTCTGAGATCAGAGTAAGATCATAACACCAGGTTAAAGTCCAACAGGTTTATTTGATAGTAAACCCACAAGCTTTTGGTGTTTGCCCCTTCGTCAGGTGACAACCTGGTGTTGTGAGATTTCTTACTGTGTTTATGCCAGTCCAACGCCGGCATCTCCACTCTGAGATCAGAAGCAGGGGCTGCCAGCGTGTTTCCCACTGGGGATTCTTTTGCTATCAAAGTGTAGTTGAATCCCACCTGGTTACACTGCCAGAACCAACGGGAAACACAGCAGCAGCATTTAGATTCTCATTGAGGACAAATGTGTCCATAACCTGGGTACCTTGTGTAAATGAGGCAACAGCATTGTTAAAATACTTGTACAACACTCGCTGGATCTATTTAAATAAAGCCAGACCTATGATATAGTTTTGGCCTCTTGCTTCTGGCAGCTACATGGTGAACTACTCAACTGACCTCATTAAAGTTAACATCTAGCAAAATCTAATATTAGGTTATGTCCAACAGGACAGATTAATAATCTTATATTAGAAAAATTGATACCGTTTTGTACTTACGAAGAGAAAGGACGTTCACATTAAGAAAGAAGGCACTTGCATTTGAGCATTGGCAGAAAGGATTTCCAGGTTATTTGTATATCCTTGCTTCAATGTTGAGCCCTCAACACCAAAAATCAGCATTAGCTGTAACTTCAGAATGCTTTCCGAGCTGCTAACTTTCCATGCCCAGTTTGTCTTGTTGCCAACTAATTCTAATGAGGGTTTTGCCTTTAGAATCCTAGAACCCTAGAAACCCTAGATGCAGAAGGAGGCCATTTGGCCCATCGTGTCCAAACTGACAACTAGGCCCGTAACCCCACATATTTACCCACTAATCCTTTAACCTACACATCCCAGGACATTGAGGGACAATTCAGCATAGCCAATGCACCTAACCTGCACATCTTTGGACTGTGGGAGGAAACTGGAGCATCTGGAGAAAACTCACACAGACATCAAACTCTACACAGACAGTCACCCAAGCCAGGAATCGAACCCAGATCCTTGAAGTGTGAGGCAGCAGTGCTAACCACCGTGCCACCATGCCGCCTTCTGAAGGTTTCTCTTTCCCTTTCCATATGTTGCTGCCCTGCTGTATGTCTGCAACACTATTTGTTCTTATAGTTGATAAATGATTAAATTGGAGGTAGATTGTTACTGTAGGCTTGCTCACACTAGAAAGTAGATTGAGACTTCTCAAATAAAAATCAAATATATTTAAAATACTTAGCTGGTGAGATGGCATTAATGGAGTAAAAAATATGGAGTTAACAGGCAGAATTTAATGACCTTTCTGGAAACGAGTTCTGAGGTGAGGGAATTTTTGATTAGATCGGAGGGTATGGAGTGAGGATCCAATTGCTCTTCTGTGTCCCTCTGAAGACATAGGCAGTTTTCTTGCCCAAACACCAATTGCTGCCTGGGGATAGAAAGGTCAATGAGGGGACAGGGTGGATAATTAAAAGGAAGTGCAGGATAATAAAAGCAAAATACCCCGGATGCTGGAAATCTGAAATAACAACAAAAAATGTTGTAGAACATCAACAGGTCTGGCAGCATCTGTGGAGAGAAAAGCAGGGTTAACTTTGAAGTCTAACGTGACTGTTCATCAAAATTGATGAAGTTGATGAAGTTTTGATGAAGGGTCATATTAGACCAAAAGCTCAGGCTCCTTCCTGAGGATTGAATTGGATTATTCAGCAAGGCAGTCCCCAATCCAATTTTATTTTCCTCAGTTTAAGGGCCAACCCATCATAAACAGTGAATACATTATATTAACTCTGAAGAAGTCCAAGCAAATAGCTATTGCACCCAGAAGGACACTTTGGGCCAGGGATAGTGAGGAAGGAGGCAATAAAAGAGCAGATTTTCCATCTCCTTTGGCTTGCATGGGAACTGGATGTGGAAAGAATTGGGGGTGTTGGGGTGTTACGACCATGCAAGGAGGAGTAAAAAGTGTTATCCTACCACTCTATGTCTGACCGTAACAATGATTTTTATGCATTTAGAGAAAGTATGCTTTGCCAATACTGCAGGAATCATCTCTGTATAGTCTCAGATTATAAAGAATTAGTCAGATACTTTTTCTAATTCTAATAATATGTTTTTTGAAACTATTTCTGAATTTAAAAAAGAACAGTTAAATCGCAACCATCATTTACACATCATGTACATTCCCTGGGCCTCATATATGCTAGTACAGAATAAGAGGATAGACGTCATGAAGAAGCCTAAATAACCAAAGCAAACATATGGTTAACTGTCCTTTGGTGGGTCTCAATGAACTGGGGGGCAAATTTCTCCCAAGAAGCGGGGTTTTTCAGTCTTGGGTCAAATTTCTTGGGAGAAATTTGCCCCAAGACCGGAAAATCCCACTTGAAGTCAATGATTTAACTCTCCCCACACCGCCCCCCCCCCCCCCCTCCCCCCCCCCATCACCACCACCACCTGCCATGGCAATCGTGGTGGATGGGGTGGGAAAATTCTGCCATAAGTATCCTATGGATGGGGAAATGGAGGGTTTTCCCATCTGTTTATTGGGCGCGCTTAGTGAAAGGAATTTATGGCGCTCTATGCTGTCACATGATTCACACTGGTCAGGAGGAAAGGGGCGTACTCCCCCTCAAAAAACCAGAATCAGTCTGCTGAGGAGGCCACTGCGCATGCGCCAATCTCCCAGTATGTTGGGAGATCAGTTGACATGCCTCCCCCCCTCCTCCCCCCCATCCCACAACCCCCCTGCCCCTTTGCCAGTCAACCTATCCCCCCATCCCAGACATTTCTGGCCCCATCAATGGCTGGCACTGCCCAAGGGGCACCTTCCTGTCCCCCACCACCCAGAGAGCCTCAATGCCCTCCAATCCTACCAGCAACACCATCATGCCCGCTCTCCATTGTGGGGCCATGTGTGATCCCTGCTCCCCAGAGGGTGGGAGGGAAGTAGGTTTGAAGGTCTGTTCATCCCATTTGGGTAGAAGGCAAGTTGCATATTGTAGTTGTATTAATAGGATTACAGTTTATTGTTTTTAATTAATCCATAAAGTTTTTTTTAAAAAACTCATAACAGGGTGATTAAGAAATGGGCCAGTGGGCAGAAGTGTTTGGTCATGCAATCATACTGGAGTTAATGGAAATGGTGCAAGTGGTGAATGTGGAGATTGATGAATTGGAAGGTGAGGACAAATGAAACACTATTATGGTTTTGGGAGGGACAGGTAGGGGTGAGAATGGCAGAGCAGGAAATTAAAATAATATAGCTATCCACTTCAATGATAATAGGGGAGAATTCATGTCTGAGGAAAAATGAAGTATATTGGAAACACTAGCATGGCAGGTGGCAGCATCAGAACAGCTGCAATGGAAATGTAGAAGTTGGCGAATGTAATAGACTGTAATAAGACAACTGTAGTCAGTTGGCTTGTGGGGTGGACCTTGATCGATAGTCCATCCCCTGCAATGGAACTAGCAAAGTCATGAAAGAAAAGAGTTGATGATGAACAATGTAAGGGAAGAACACTAATTGGGAGTCAATTAAAAAAGAGAGCAGGAAATGCCACCAATACATTTAATAATGCACCATAAATAAAGGTGAGGAGGAGACCCCAATAAGATTGGGACAAAGAAGGCTCCACATAGTCCAAGGAAAGGCATAGAGCTAGGACCCACCCTGGTTCCCATAGGAATACCTTTTATTTAGAGGAACTGGGTACTGTAGAGTTACAGGCGATGTTATGAAATGTAACATTTTCAGTCAGTTGGAGGAGGGTGGTGGTGATGGTAGGTGGGGTCCATTTGAGGATGAAGTGGAGGACCTTCAGGATTGGATGCCCATGGTTTTCATAAAGTAAGAAAATGTATGCGCAGCATGGGATAGGCCTAATGGAATCTAAAAGGAACATTTACCTCCATTAATCTGGGCATGTTTTCAAAACTTACCTGGATATTAGAGGATAGAGTGAAGAAGTTCTTGCAATCTTAAGGAGCTATGGCTTGACTGTGAGAGGCATCAAAGTGAATTATGTAAAGAAGAACAGAAAAGGCCTTAAAAGATAACCATTATAATCTAGCATGAATTTAAAGATGAGCAAAACACTACTCCTCCACTGCAACATCAAGCTACTTAATTATTACAGAATATCAAAATTGCAACCTTCAACAACAAACCAGGATTTATTTTCAATCTATCCTACGATGACTTCAAAACTCTACAATCAGAGTTTAGCCTATTTGCACTTCAGACAATATCCTCTCCCCAACCTGATCAGCTGAAAGGAGTCCAATGAGAATGAGGGCTGGAAGCTACAGTGGTCTTTCTGTCACGTACAGGATTAGATAAATGGACAGAAACAGTTGTGGGGGGATTCTTCCACCCCGCTGTGCTAATTTTCTGGTGCAGCAAAGTGGGAGAATCTTGCGGTGGGGGTGCACAGGATTTGTGTATATGTTCCTGCTGCTTACGCAATTCCCAATGCCGGATTTCTGGCCCCATCAGATACGTGCTGGAATCCAGCGGGAAGACAGATAAGTTATTTAAATATTTATTTACATCTAATTTTGATGCTATTAGAATTCTCCAGGTCTGCTAACCTCTCTCCACCCCCCGCCAGAATATTTCACTCCGTTTTTGATAGTTAGCTGTTTGACCCCGCTGGAGTGAAGGTGGTGGTGGTGGTGGTGGTGGGGGGCTGCTCCCTGGGCATGGGCAGTGCCAGCTTGTGTCTCCAGCACTGCCCAAAGAGTTCCAGTGGGCAGGGTCTGACGGGGTGTGGCATAAGGGCAAGCCTGATGGGGTCTAAGGATGATCGGTGGGGGTGGGGGCTCCTGCTGTCACTCTGCCTAAGGTTCAATGGGGGCAGGAGGGACATCATTGATTGAGATGGACTGGCAGTGGCTCAGCTAGGGAGCATGGGGGTGTGTGTTTGCTGGTTGGGGGGGGGGGGGGGGCGGGGGGGCTGCACTGGGGGCTGGGAAAAGCGGGGCGGGCTGAGATCAGTGAGGTGGGGGTTGGGAGTGGCCCTGGAATGGTCGAGAGGCCCGCGATTGGGCTATGGAAGGGTTGGAGGGGCAGCCCTGTAAGGGTCCAGGGCTGACCACCTATTGAGCTTGCCAGCAATTGGGAGGTGCACAGTTCAGGACCACTGCATATGCGCAGAGGCCTGCTGGTTTCGGCCTCCAGGATGTGAATAGGCCCCTCCCTGAATGATATTCGTGCTGGTGGCCTTTGCAGTGTGGGAGAGTCTTCCCTGAATTCCGACTGAAGAAACAGCATGAATTACTCCAATTTTCTCACAAAATTGACTTAGAATTATTTTGGGAGAATTCCGCTCAATATCTTTCCCTATATACTAGATACATGAAACTAGATTAAGAAATCAATGTGAATTAGTACTCGACCACATCTTGACCTGAAGACTGCAAAGAAAAGATGTAAGAAACGAAACTAATTGGAGGTTTGTTTTAGCTTTAATTGATTCTAATAATAGGGGCCATGACTTCCATGGGACTAATTCTATTTTACACTGATAGCTATATTCATGCTCTAATTATCTGATAGATTCCAACAGATTTCCTTATAATTGTATTTTGAAAGCTCCCTTTTTTAAAATACTGAAGGGGGAGGATATATTTATTTGCCTGAGCAAATTAGCTTTGGGGTTTGTGTGTTGTTCTTTCTCCCTCTCAGGTGCAATTGACAACATACACACTTTGATAATGGTGAACCTTTTACATTATGGCTGCAATTTTTTTATGTGGTGCCTGGCGCAGATTGGATTAGAGCGGAATGGGGCTGGAGAATCGAGGATGTGGGGTTTAGTGCATAAAGTGCCAATGCAAAACCCTGTTGGAATTCTCCAAGCCACAGCTCCCAGGTGTAAACTGGCTCCCATTCATTAGCATATTTAAATGTGTACTTAAATATGCTGAGTCCATTTGAGGCTGGATTCTCCCTACACCTGTAATTTTCCGACCCTCAGGCACAGCTGGAACTCAGCAAGAATCACTACTGATCTCCACAAACACAGGCCAGACATGATGCCCATGGGGGAGGGAGAAGTAGTGAATTGGAGGCCATTGAAGCCCCTAGTGGTTGGAGGCATCGATGGCTGGGCAGTGCCCACCTGGCAGTACCAACTGGCACTATTGGATGACCAGTATGGCACTGCCAGGTGGGCACTGCCAGAGTGCTGGGAGCAGTGCTAAGAAGAGGAAGCCTGAGGGGAGTCTGAGGGCATGGGGCATGACGATGGTCATGAAGTGGGAGGTCATGAAGTGGACTTCATGAAAGGGGGTTCATGAAGGGAGTCATGATGACCCATTTGCTGGGTCCCATTGCCCCAATACCAGCAATCCTTGTTAAGAATGGAGGAGTGGAAATATCCCTTCAATGGGGAGGAGTTGTGGGGACGTTCCTGATGTTTGGAGCGGCACAGTGGTTAGCACTGTTGCCTCACAGTGTCAGGGGACCAGGATTCAATTCCTGGCTTAGGTCACTGTCCATGTGGAGTTTGCACGTTTTTCCCATGTCTATGTGGGTTTCTTCCAAGTTCTCCAGTTTCCTCCCACAGTCCAATGATGCACAGGTTAGGTGGATTAGCCGTGCTAAATTGCACTTTGGTGTCAGGGGGACTAGCTAGCCTAAATGCATGAGGTTATGGGGTTGAGGCCTGGGTAGGATTGCGATCTGTGGCGAATGGCCTCCTTCTGCACAGCAGGATTCTATAATTCGATTCTATGTCCGTGGGGGGAGGGAAGGGGGGTCTTCAATTTCACTATGAGATCGGGTGCCCTTTATATATGGCACCCGATTACTGTGAAGCCGAGCTTGCTGGTATGTTTAGACCCCACCTCTATCAGAACTGGTGCAAAACTCGATCC
Organism: Carcharhinus amblyrhynchos; assembly: GCF_965287045.1. Classification (NCBI taxonomy): domain Eukaryota; kingdom Metazoa; phylum Chordata; class Chondrichthyes; order Carcharhiniformes; family Carcharhinidae; genus Carcharhinus; species Carcharhinus amblyrhynchos. The sequence goes on along the minus strand of NC_137339.1, from coordinate 41,726,236 downwards.
TCTTCCAAAAAATGACTATACGTGGGAAAATTGCGATCTAATTTGCATGGGTATGTAGCAGTTTTGTTTACCCAAAATGACAGTCGTTGGTGGGAAAAGTCCAGCTCATATCTTTTCCTTTACCCTTCTGTTCACTTCCACTATAATCATACTTCCCCTCATTTATCCTAGGCTGAGGAAGCAAGGCATAATCCCATTTCAGTTACACACAACAGAACTTCTTAATCAATGAACGAGAAGGACAATTAGAGAAAAGAATGACTAGGCTCTGAGACCCATCGTGGTCATGTGTTATTGATAAAGAGATGCGCTTTCTACAATTGTAATGATTTAAGTATTGAGCAGTAGTAAGCATGTAACACTGGACATATTTTTGTAAAGGGGCGGTGTTGCAGCATGTTTCAATGTTTCTAAAATTGTTTATTTTAAATTAAGAGTGACTGATACAAAACTGAGAACTTTACGAAGAAGTTATTCATTTTTTTCTCACCAGTGCGATAGTATTTAATTTGAAATCTAATATTAAATTTCCCATTAAGTTGGAATTCTCCCATTTTCTTATCGTCTATTTAATTTGGAACCACATTAAAATGCACATGGTTATGTATCTGGAATCACTTTTAAATATCAAATTACCGTGTATAGTGGTATAATTGAATAAGTACTGATCTTTCTTTCATTTACAGAGCTGTACATGGAAAACGTAATTAACTAAGTTCTGTTTAAAATAATTATCCAAAATATAGGACCACGCATTGTAATTAATATTGTTTATCTTAGTTAACAATCTAACATGTCACAAAATCAGCTATGCGTATCTGCAAGGTCAAATATCCCATTTCAAGAAAATGTTTCAGCTACAATTTGCCCTCACTATAGAGGCTTGGTTAAGTGGTGATGGCAATGGGTCTGCTCAGCAGCTGGAAAGCCAACCTTGCCATGGCCATTCCTGCACATCCCAGTGGGCACCAACCTGGTCAATGGAGGGGTTCCTGAGTTCTGCAGTCTAAGTGTTGAGCCCTTGAGTCAGCTGGACAATTAAAGGCTGGAAGGTCTTCAGTACCAGCAGTGTTAGTGTGAGTGGTAGCCACTACAAGTAAAAAGTAAAGTTTATTTATTCATCACAAGTAAGGCTTACATTAACACTGCAATGAAGTTACTGTGAAATTTCCCAAGTCGCCACACTCCAGGGCGTGTTCGGGTCAATGCACCTAACCAGCATGTTTTTCAGACCGCGGGAGAAAGTTGGAGCACCCGCAGGAGACCCACGTAGGGGCGGGGGGGCTGTGTGCAAACTCCACACAAACAGCGACCCAAGCTGGAAATCGAACCTGGATCCCTGGCGCTGTGTGGCAGCAGTGCTAACAACTATGCCACCATGCCGCCCACGCAAGTAGTACAGTGGGCTCAGGAGAAGGAGCAGATTTGTTGCCCTAGAACTCAGATAACTAGGGGGGCTTGCAGTGACCAGTCAGATAAGCCACAGCAAGGGGAGGAAGGGGGGTTGGTTTAAAGGGCAGGAGGGGGTTCTTCTCACTGCAGTGACACTTGTTTTCAGCAAGTCCATCCATTGGAAAATAAATTTCTGAACAGAAAGGAACCCCACCCCCCTACACCAGTCTGCAGGGCATATCTTGCAATCTGCCTATGTGGCATTATGCCAAGAGTAGAACAACAGTGGCAACAATCTGATTCCCTTTAGTAGTCTTCAGTTGGCCACTCGAGGACCTCAGTTGTTGTGGACAGGAAGGCTATTCTCAATCATTTCCCACTGGAATTAACTCAAGAGAAACCAGGAAGCCAACTGGGATATGGGTCAAACACGAGCAACTGAGACTAGCTTAGTGGTTAAAAAAAAAGGAGCGGTATGGACAAATTGGACCAAAGGGCTTGTTTCCATGCTGTAAGCCTCTATGACTCTATCTAATTAACCAACTAACCAAACTGAACTACTTCTTAGAAATAATTCTGAAGATGTGTGTTTTGTGTAACAGAAATTAATTCACTGTACAGTAAAGATCATTTTGAGATCATGAAAGAGCATGTGGAGGTAATTTTAACCCTGAGAGTATAAATGGATATCCCGCCCAGGATCAGTGTTAGTAATGACTGAATGGGGGGAGCGGCAGTTGAGGGTGGTGTGCAACAAATGTGTGACCAAGAAACTCTCAGAGGCAGTGTGCCTGTTTAGAATTCTTTCAAGAAGGATGTATGCCTCCATTTAACATAATGTGAACCCAACAACTGAGGAGAAATTGAAAGAACTGGATCCGTGAGGCAAGTGCCTTTACATCACTGCTTGTGTCTTAGGAAAAACAGGAGTTTTTCTCCCAGGTCCTACACACACACACACACACACACACACACACACACACACACACACACACACACACACACACACACACACACACACACACACCCCTGTCATCTCTCCTACATGTCATGCCTGGATGTGCCTGATTTCTTCCCCTATGACATCTGGGCCGAAATCTCATTTGTGCTGGGATTTTCCAGTGCACTGAAAGTGAATGGAGCTTTGACTAGAACATCAAATTATCCAGACTCGCTCTCAAGGGATCTGGCCACAAATGAGACCGGAGAATCCTGCCCGTATGTTTTCTACCTAAATTCTGATTGTAGGACTACTTCTGTGTTTAATGATGTGATAAATAACATAACGAGTATCAAACAATCTCTCTGGCTCTGGAAATTGTGCACTTTCACTCCTTCAGATATTAAGTGTTGTTAAAATAAAATTTAAATGGTTTGTTCAATCTTTTTCTTGCAATCTCTCTTCTTCTCTCTCACTGAATTCAATCGTGCTTTCATTTTTTTTTGTTTTACTTTCTCAATATAAGTGTCAGTTGTATGAACTAAAGCTGAAAGGGAAGATACAAACAACTATCAAAATGGCTGTGAGAATTTCCAATGTCTGAATAATTGCAGCCGTTAATCATAGAATCCCTACAGTGCAGAAAGAGGCCATTTAGCCTATCAAGTCTGCACTGACCACAATCCCACTCAGGCCCTATTCCCACAACCCCACATACTCACCCTGCTAATCCCCTGGCACTAAGGGAATTTAGCATGGCCAATCAATCTAACCCACACATCTTTGAGCTTTAGGAGGAAATTGGAGCACCCAGAGAAAACCCATGCAGACATGGGGAGAATGTGAAAACTCCACACAGACAATGACCTGAGGCCGGAATTGAATCCGGGCCTCTGGCGCAATGAGGCAGCAGTGTTAGCCTCTGTGCCTCCCACTTGAAGCCTATTGCGGCAATAGAAGGTGTTCAAGCAAAGGAGGATGCATTTTAATCTAGCTGCAGGTGTTGCTGAGGAAGCAAAAGATTGTTCTCTGCATTCCTTAACATGATTAATGACAAAGCTGCTGATGTGGGAAATATATTTATACAGAGGATGATGAAAAGACAATGCAAAAATTTTTGATAGAAGTTAGAATATTTTTTATCTGAAGAAGAACAGTTTATATCAGAGGAATGTATTAAATGTAAGAAATCAAAGGGGTTAAGATAAAGATTACGGTATCTGATGATTACTGCAATTATGCTTTAGAATCTTACATGACTGTGTCCCCTCGATGTAATTGAGCTTCTCATATAATACAAAATGGCAAGAAAACACCCTGTGATCAGAAATCCAGGAAACAGAAGCCAAATCTGGACATAAATTGATTGACTTCCAGTCCTGTGGAGAGAAACATCCTGAGAATATGAATCAGGTTCCAGCATTGAGGTAGCTCTGTAATAGTGAGATTTAAAGTATCAGCCTGCTACCAGCTGCAGGAAAAAGAGGGACAGAAGGGAACAACTGCTCCTCATTGAGGCAATTGAAGAAATGGAAATTACATACATATCCACTTTGACACTCGGAAAGGATATGTATACTGCTGGCGCTTTATAAATTGCTGGCATTGATGAAAAGGAATCCTATGATTAAGAAATACTCAAGCCTACAGGAGAGGATGAATGCCTCAGAGGGATGAAGGACATTGGGCCTGATTGTACCATTTTCCCATTCTAAGTGCTGAATCTGGGCGCAATACAGATCCGACTTGGAAAGCTGCTTTCAGGCTCCCCCATATACACTCAGCCTGAAAAAAAATTGTGAGCCTGAATCATGCTGTGGGCGGGGCTTAGCACACCCAAAATGATCGGAGCTCTGAACAGCGCACGCGCAGTTAGAAAAAGATTTGAAAAAGCGCGACCATGTCAGATTGTTCCCTGGCCGCAAAAAGCAGATAAAGTGGCCCAGGAGTGAAAAGCGGGAGCGATGGCCCCCACAGACGTCACTCTCCCCCTTATCCGCCCACCCCCGCTACTGAGACCAATCAAGACTCTCTACGCCCTCCCCCCCTTCCCCCCGCCCCCACCACCACCAATCGCCTGCAGAGTGGCAGCAGAGCCCCCGGCCTCTCCCACCAGTGAGCAGTTGAGCCTCCCCCCTCCCCACCAGAGATACATCTTACCCGCCTCCCTCTGCCCTCCAAAACCAGAGAATGATCTGACCTCACTCCTCCCCCCAACAACCACCCCTCCTCCCCCACCCCCCACCCACCCTCCATCAGAGAATGATCGGGCCTTCCCCCCTCCCAGAAAATGATATTGTCTCATTCCCTTCCCCCCCATCCCCCCAAGGTACATCTGACCCGCCTCCTCCTCTTTCCCCATCACCTCACCAGAGGAGATGGGGAGGGAGGAGGAGAGAATGATCAGGCCTCCCCCCTCCCGAACCACTGATCTGAGTCAGAGAGTCGTTGGAAGTTCTGAACTCACCTCTTCAGCAGCTGGTGTACCTGAAACAGACTTTTATTCAGCATGTCCATTTTGGTCCAATTCTGGATCAGCGAATGCGGTGGTAAAATGGGAAATGATGATAAAATTGGGCGGGCAATTTATTAATTCAATTCAAATGCACGCAAGTGCATTTAAATCGCCACTGCGCCCGTTTCGGGTGCGAATTGGATTGCAGCCATTCCCGGGCCTTGGTAAAGTGGCCATCTGCGTGTATGCGTGCACGCATCATGTTAATGGCCTCACACCCACTTTACCACGTTTGAAGCAATGGTAAAGTCAGGCCTATTGTCCCTTTATCTTTCCAAGCAGCTGATAATTCAAATATCAAGCTATACATTCTTTACTGCACAACCAAGGTACAAAAAAAAAGGCAATGACCAGGATTCTTTCCTGAGATTAAAGATTATTTTAGTATTTAGGACAAAATATCTGTTCAGGACTTGACTTCCATCAAAGAAAACAGATTCATTAGCCTGACAGATGTGAGAACTCAGAATGTTTGGTAACATCTGCTCCAGCCACGTTGGAATTGAAGTCTGTGTGTACAAAGACTGGAATGGCATGATGCATACAACAAAGACCCCTTTGTATGATTTTTGAAGCATCATTCATCGATTGCAGACTAAAGAAGCACAGAGGCAGCACCTGAAAAGTCAAAAAATTCAGCCTATTGCATTCAAATAGAAGATTGGACCAACAAGGTACAGACAGGTATTTTTTCTCTTGAGTCAAACATCTTTTTTGCAGTCAATTAAAAGAAAAAAATGAGTAGAGTGTTTGCTGGGCAGATGGTACACAACTGCTCATTTTCTGTCACACTTGAGAGTTCAAATCAGTCCTATAGGAACTGTAGTTTGGCTAATTGTCTGGATATCTCCGTTGGGGCCTAAACATCAGTTTTGCGCCTGGCACTAAATGGTTTTCAATCAATTTCTGCTTGCTGAAAAGCCACAGCAATTTCAAATCAAAGCTGTGTCCATACAATGAGATTGAGTGCACTGCTGGACAGACTGAAACAACTACCCCCCACCACCCCCAGATAAAATTAACATCTCCAGTGAGATGGCTGAGTGGTTGTCTGGGAGGGGAGAGGGAATGATGGGGTGTATGAGGAGGGATGGCTGAGTGGTTGTCTGGAAGGGGAGAGGGAATGGTGGGGTGTATGAGGAGGAAGAGTGCCTGTGTGGTGACGGGGGTGGAGGGTGATCGGGTGATCAGGTCATTCATGCCTGTGTTATGTGAGGGAGAGGTACTGGTTATTTGTGAGTGGTGGGGGAGGATGTCCCTTCTTGGTGAGGGTTGGTGGGGCTCTTCTGATTGGGAGTGGGGCACCATTTTATTTTTTGGCTGGATGGGTGACCAGTAAATGAGAGAGGAGTTCAGATCACCATTTAAAACTGGCGGCCTGGCCTCAGAACAGTGGGGCTGGTCAGCGGGCTGCTCAATATGAATAAATTAGCATCTATCAGGTGGGCCAATCCCAGCTGATAGATGCTGCTAACACCCATGGGAAACTTTCCAGTTTTCCTTTCGGTGTGGGCACTTAGTCCCAATTCAGAAGAATCATGGCTTTCGTGTTTTTCGAGGCAAATTCCTCTCAGTGATTCAGCACCAGTTGACAAATTTAATAGAAACTTTAATTTGAGAACTCAGTCACTGAAAATGAAATGTCTTCTCATTTAGCCTCAGGTTTTGTACATACTTTTTCAAATAGTCAACTGTAGTTCTGATTACTTTGATTTGGTTTATAATAAAAATGTTATTAACAATGAATTGCACTCTTGAAACATGGTTAAAGTATTCAAGCATTCACTTTTGCTATCACTTGAATGTTTTCAGACCACACTGTCCTGTCCCCACTACACTCCCACTTTTTGTGTACACCAGGCCTTAACCCCCCCCCTTGCTCTAGGTCTCACATGTCACCTCCCCACTGCCTTCTCCACTTAACATCTGTAAAACAAAACTATAGTCAAACCTACTGTTTCTTAGTCTATTGAAGTGTTTGGTTCTTGTTTTCCTCCCCAAACTAATGAAATGGAAGTCTGCTTTGTAGCTTAGCTTACATTCAGTCTAAACTAATGACTTGCATATGTAGCCTGATGGTACAAACTTACCCAATAATTTGGTAGTTGCACAATTATGAAATGAATAAGATTTGTTTAATGCTTCAAGTATTTTTAATTTAAGGTAAATACAAACATAAGAATGGGTAAAAATGAAGAAGGTCAGGTGACCTGTTCTGAAGTCTGCCTGACAGAAAGCCTGGCTGGCTTTATTGTTAGAGATTTAAAGACCTTAATGGGGGGAAGGTGCAAGATGATTACAGCCGGAGACGTGGCAACAGGCTGTATGCTAACAGTGGATAGACTGTGAATCTCTGAAGATAGTAAGAAGTCTCACAACACCACATCAATCTCTGAAGACACAGAAATATGTTAAGAATGCCAGCTTGTATACAATCATGCTTGAAACTATCCATTTGATTTCAATACAGAATAGTGTTAACCAATAAAGGATAACAAATCTGTATTTCTACTTGGATACAAGACCCATGTGATTCACTTTGCTCTAGAGATGGGCTTTGAGAGAGGAAACATCTAGGATATCCTTGAAAACTCACAGAGCAGTTAGATGGCAGGTTGGGGGAGAGAAAGGGCAGCTATAGGCAGAAAAGATGCTCTGGCTCATCACACAAATATGGTGGAGGTTTGCAGTCAGATTGAAAAGATCAACATCATGGGATGTTTGCCTGGAGTGTGCTAGAGGAACAGTATCTGGGGAGAACACTTCACTATGAAGGACAATTCTGAGATTAAAAGTTCCTAGACTGAGAAAGGAAAAGAACAGAAGTAAACCCTTGGGAATGTAAAATTTCTTTGGACTAGCTTCAGGAGAATTGGATATTCTCTTAAAGGCTAGTGCAATGATATCTGTAAAGTATGTTTTTGATTTTGCTAACAGAAAAATGGCAATCTTCTGTTATGTTGTTTAAAGTATACATTGGCTGTAAAGCTAGTGGGCGGAAGTCTGCCACATGCAACCCAAGACCAGAAATTCCTGCCTGAGCTCAACACATTTTTAAATGTCCGCCAAATTTCTGTCTCACCAGCTATGGGCAAGGTGGGAGAATTTCGGCCAATAAGCTGGCTGAATCCCGTGCCTGGGTGCCAAATTCTCCATTCTCGCTGGCAGCAGTTACGTGACATACGAGATTGGGGAACCCTGGCTCAAGGCCCGTACTTTTTGGCTGGTGAGATCTTCTGGTCCCACTGGTGGTGCACCCCCATCATGTGTTTCCTAGTGGAGGGATGGGAAACCCCATTGACAAGGACAAGACCAGCCACTGACCAAAAGAGGGCCGCCTCCAAAAATGCAGCAGATTACATTAAAAATCTTGCCTGATGCTTTAATCGGGCTTTCAATCCTTTGTTATAGTAAAAATCCGAAAACATGGCTTTTTTCATGTCAGCTATTAACATTTCTTTCTAAAGGTTTTCAGTCACTATGGAGATCATAAGAGTAGAAATCAGGATCTCATGCTCTGAACTTAACCAAGTGCGCAATTGCAAGACATTGGATTTGTCACTGTTCATATATGCTTCCATGAAACGTTTGTGTCTGTTTGCTGCATATAATTGAACTCTAAATATCCAGCATAAATCACAATCCAGTAATGAGGAGGGAGCATTTCCCAGTTCATCCAACTTTATTCTGTGTGTTAAAGATAACCAACTAGTGATTACATGTACCACAGAAGTAGGACATAGTATTTCTTTGTTTACCACTATGTGCTACATTTTTATGGCACATGCAAACATTTGTAACCAAAAAAAAGGCTTGTTGTTTGACATTCTTCCAGAATCATAGCAACAAAGAGCAGATAGCTGTCTAATTTGAGTCTTGATGCTTTATAAAGATATCTGCTATTGTCAGACAGAGTTTCTCTGGGAGCCCGGAGTGAAATATGTTCTTAAGAGAAGGATGCGACTACAGTACCTCAGCCTAGGATTTAGAGTAATCTTTGATCACTGGAAAGAAAGTTCATGTCATAATTATTAATAAAAATGCACAGCACATTGAGACTTCATTTACAACAGAGCATTGAAAATCAAACCCCTAGACGTGCCTTCAATTTTATTTGGAATGCAACAGGATAAAACACATAATGATGATATATTCCGCATTTTTGTCAAACCCAATCAAGTTTATAAGGAGGAGTAGTTTCAATTTTGTTTTGGTTGTTTTTGTTTGTTTGTACGAGACAAATAGGAATGGCAAACCTGCAGTATTGTGGTGGTGTAGTTCAATTTGCAGGACAGCACATGGAAAGGAAAAGTTAGAAGATTTTTATTTGGGGCAGGAATGTTCATTTGCACATTATATTAAATAGCCTATTATCATAATTAGCATTTAATAAAATATCTAAGGAATGAACAGGCTTGCAAAATAATTGGAGAATTTTTCTATAGCACTGCAGTGAGTAACTATTGACATAACTGTTCCATTAGCTTTCTTTGTTTCTGACATGCTTTGTGGCAGTTATTCATCATCTGGGCCTTTGATACCACATCTCTTAGCCTATCTTCATTTATTAACGTTCTTGACCACATTATCTCATCTGCATTTCAGATGGACACGGGTGAATTGGAAATAAGTGAATAGGTAGATTCAAATCAGAATTCCCAGTTAAAGCAATTAATGAACTAAAGAGATACTTTGAATGTCAAATGATATGGAAATTTAAGCTCAACAGAAAATTAGACTTATGATAAACATTGGGCCCGATTTTACCATTGCATCGCTCCCATAAAAACTTGGTAAAGCCTTGGTAAAGTGAGGCGATTTGCGTGATCCGCTCCAATGTTCGCGCAGATTCCCACTTTACCAAGGCCGCGTTCGGACCGATGCCCAAAACAGGCGTGACGTCAGTTTAAATGCATTTAAATTGACTTAATGAGCTGGACGCTCAATTTTACCTGCATTTCCCCCTTTACCATTGCATTCGCCCGTCCAGATTCGGTGTGAAACAGACATGCTCGGCAAAAGTCTGTTTCGGGTGCTCCAGCTTCTGAAGAGGTGAGTTCAGAACATCCAGTGGCTCTCTGACTCACATCGGTGGTGGGGGTGGAGGGAGCGTGAAGGAGATGGGCCAGATCATTTTCTGGTGGGGGGGAGGAGGGAGGGCCAGATCATTCTCTGACAGGAGGGGAAGGAGGTCAGATCATTCTCTGGTGGGGGTGGAGAGGAGAAGGGAGGCCAGATGGTTCTCTGGTGTTGGGGGGGGGGGTGGAGGCAAGCCCGATCATTCTCTGGTAAGCGGGGGGGGTGGGTGGATGGAGGAGGGAGGCCAGATGGTTCTCTGGTGCTGGGGGGAGGAGGGTGGACCAGCTCATTCTCTGGTGGGGGCTGGGGGGCAGGGGATGGAGGCCAGATCACTCTTTGATGGGAGGATGAAGAGCAGAGGAGATAGGCAAGGCAGATAGATCTCTAATGGGGGGGAGGGCAGAGGAGTAAGTGCAGGGAGGGTCTGCTGCCATTCTGCAGGTGATCTGTAGGGGGGAAGGGGGGCAGGGGTCATCATCTGTTTGGGTAGCAGGGTGGGGTGGGTGGATAAGGGGGACAGTTATGTTGTGTGGTGGGGAGATATCTGTGGGGGCCATCGCCCCCAGGCCACTTTATCTGCATTTTGCAGTCCAGGAGCAATGTGACGGGGAGCGTTTTTCAATTGTTTTTTTCACTGCACATGCGCAGTTGAAGGCTCCGATTGGAGCAGCAGAATTTGGGGAGCGATAAGCCTCACCCACAATGTGATTCAGAATGCGACTTTTTTTCAGGCTAAGTGTGTATGGGGTCACCTGAGAACAGGTTTACAAGTTGGATCTGAATTGTGCCCAGATTCAGCATTTAGAATCAAAATGGTAAAATCACCCTCATTGCGTCTGTCATTCAGTTGAGAAGCGAGCTGAATACAGACAATACGTGGGGAGAAATGGAAGAAGAGACAAGAAGGGCAAAGAATGAGAGCAGATTAATGAGTAACATAAAAAGTAACACAAAGATCTTTTATAAAAATATATATGGTAAAAGAGTGGTCAAAGGAAGAGTCTGATTTGCAGTAAAAATAATAATGGCATTGTGAAAGCTAAGAACTACTGTAAAAGTACTCTGCATCTGTTTTTACTAAAAGAGAGGGTGCTACCAATCTCTCAGTAAACAGGAGGTAGTAAAGAAGTTGGATTGGTTAAAAAATAGATCAAGAGGTGAGAAGGAACACTCAATGTAGAACGATCATCCAGGATGCATCCTAGGCTGCTGGGTGAAGCAAGAGTGGAAATTACTGAGACTCTGGTCATAATCTCCAATCTTCCTTAGAGGGATGGTGCCAGAGGACTGGAGATGATATACCTCCGTTCAATAAAGAGATGAGGCATAAACCCAGCAACTCCAGGGCAGTCAAACAGAAGTGCGTGGGGTGGGAACTTTTGAGGGCAATTAGACAAACTTGGGCAATAAACCACAGCTAATCCAGAATTGTTGAAATTAAATTAAATTTGACTAGCTAGATTTGAATTCCTTGTTGAAATAACAGATAATGTATCACACACTTAGCAAAATTGAAACCCATGGGATTGAAGAATCAGTGAATGTGTAGACATGAAAAAAGGTAAAGGAAAGGAAAGAGAGAGTAGTGGTGAGAGCTGGTTCTTCACACTGGTAGGGAGGGGAGTTGAGGTAATTGGGCGCACTCTTTTTGATATGAAGTTGGGGAAGTCTTACCAAAGAAATGGCAGAATGTTAGTTCCAGCTAGAATAATGACATGCGGAGAAACACACCAGTTTTCACTTCAGATCTTAACACACCCTGTCACAAAAAGACAGTTGGGTGTGTCTCACGTCATCGTGTAGAGGATGGGGTATCAACACACTAGCAAAGCTCAGCTGCGCTGATATCGGAGGACCATGTTTAAAGGGTACCATGATCAAAGCAAAAAGTAACCCCCCCTTCTGCTTTTGCGTCCCCTCCCCCCACGGATGTCTCAAGTGGCTCTCCGTCCGTCCCTATAATCAGAGTCGACATTTACCCCATATCCTCACTGATCAGAGTCAGCATGTGTCCCCCCATCTCCCCACCCAATCGGAACTGGCATTTATCCCCTAGCATTCACCAATCAGAGTCAGCATTTACTCTCTATCCCCCATTTATCAGAGTCAGTATTTACCCCTCATTCCCTCCTGATCAAAGTCAGCATTTACCCCCCCTCCATACCCACTTGATCTGAGTTGGAATAACTACCCCCCCCCCTCCCCCCCGTTCCCCCCTTAATCAGAACTGGCATTTCTCATTCCCCCCCACCACCCCCCAACAACAAACTGAATGGTATACATTTAAAGGACAAAGGGAGCTGGGGGACATTTTTACCAAAGCTTTGAAGGGGCGGCAGGACAAGATAAGAAAACCTCTTAAAAAAGTGGGATTCTAGGTTTTATAAACAGAAGGCTTAGAAACAGTTGTTATCACTGTTACCTCACAACATCAGTGATCAGGGTTCGATTCCCGGCTTGGGTAATTGTCTGTGTGAAGTTTGCATGTTCTCCCCGTGTCTGCATGGGTTTCCTCCGGGTGCTCCGGTTTCCTCCCACAGTTCAAAGATGTGCGGGTTAAGTTGATTGGCCATGCTAAATTGCCCCTTAGTGTCCTGGGATATGTAGATTAGAGGGATTAGTGGAGTAAACATGTGAGGTTACGGGGATAGGGCCTGGGTAGTATTGTTGATGTAGACTTGATGGGCCAAATGACCTCCTTTTGCACTGTAGGGTTTCTATGGTTTCTAAATACATGGAAGTTCCGTTAAACATTTTTCAAACACTGTTTAGACACCACACTGAGTAATGTGTCCCATTTTGGACACCAGGGCGGGATTTTCCGGCTGTGTTCGCCCCAAAACGGAAAATCCTGCCTGAGGTCAACAGACCTTTGCACATTCTGCGCTCCCCCCCTCCACCCCAACCAACTTGCTACAATTCCCTTGTGGGCAAGATGGAAAATCCCCCTCACATTTGAGGAAGGATATTGAAGCTTGAGGGTGCAGAGGTTATTTACCAGAATTGTGCAAGTAATAAAAGACATGTGGAGAAACTTAAGAAACTGTAGTTGGCAGAGAAGGCTAAGGGGAGATTAAAATGAATTGTTCAAAATCATGAAAGGTTTCAGCAGAGTGATTATGGAGAAACAGTTTCTTCTAAGGGAATCAGGTTTGAGAACAGATGGAATGCAATTGGCAAAAGAAACCTGGGTAAGGGGGTGGGGACGGAGGGAGGGAGATTTCTGATGTGGCTTGCTATGTTTTGTTTCACTGCCTGAAAGATTGAAGATTGACTTTACAAAGCGAATTGGATAAAACCTTGAAGTGAATAAACTTGCAGTGCTATGGAGTAAAGGAATGAGACTAATTAGATAACTATTTCAAAATTACAGTTCTGCTGATCAGCTAAATGGCCACTTTCAACGTTGCATCAGGTTAAGAGTTTGGTGCCAAAGGTGATTTCAAAAATATTCAGTTTCCTGATTTGTGTCACATCAAGAAATGTTGTAAGTAGGACACTTACGTGTGTCCAAAGTTGAATCTGGCCCCCATATCAATGATGATTTTTGAAATGTCCCCCTCATACTCCTCAGCTTGAACTTTAATTTGTCATTTGATATATAGCTTTCTCCTACTATCTCTTCACTTTCTCTTTTACTATAGGTGATAATACCTGTTGTGGGGCTTTTTCTGAGTCTGGGTATTGCCAAAACTCAGCCTATACAAAGACTCGCAAAGTTAATATTCTGGTTAAAGGCATATCTTTATTTGACCAATGATTGATGGGAGAGATAGCATTGGGCAATCCAACACCTCTCTGAAGAGAAGTAAGTCCCTGGGCATTCCAATATCACTCTGAAATTGCAATGCATCAGACAGGACAATTATACGTTTTCATTTGACTTTTCCCACCTTTCCATTAGTTATGAACCAGTCATCATTGGTACAAATCAACAAATCAATTGTTAATAGTTGTCATATACCCTATCCAATCTCATTCTACCCTCCGACATCATGGGATTCCATTGGTCTGTAGAATCTGGATGCTTCTTCCCCCTGAAGTTTAGCAAGCCCTGACGCTTAGCTATAGAGTTCAATGGTATTGTTCTCATCAAAACTTAATTATGTCAATAGTTGATCAGGCTGTTGAGATTCCCATGTCTAAGAAGCACTGTTTATCAGAACAAATTGAACAGCTCTATTCATAGTATGGCTTTGGGAACACATACTCTCTATAGCTTATGCTGCTAAGAATATACACATTCTGTGGTTTCATTGATCCAAAGAATGTGGTTCATCTCACTCAGTCTTCATCCCATCATGCTCTGGAGCAGCCTGCCTTTGGCTAAAGTGTACAGATTACTTTAAAAATACCTTTTAAAGTTCAAAATACCTGTTTGAATCAGAAATACTTGTTCAAATCTCTTACATGTTTAAATCTTTTACTGTGATTATGTGTCTTTGTGCAGATAGTACCCTGTTAGTCATAAGTCTGCCCTGGAGCCATTTCATTTAGTGCCAGCAGTTTTATCAGTGTCTTAAATGCCTGATTATTTGAAATTTCCCCAACAACACTAAAAATCACTGTCCCTCTGAACTTGTTCCTTGACCTCTGAAGTTTCAAAAGTACCATTTTTGAAGTGTTTCTCTTCACTGTACAAAGATATGAAAGTCTCCACAAGGGGCTGAATGTACAGTGGAGCAAGACTTTCACCGACTACCATGTCATGATCCCATCCTTCATATACTGGGAAGGGATCATGAGAATGGTTGAGATATACAATTTGCATCTCCAGAGATGCAATAGAAGCACCACTGTTTCTGTGACCCTGCAACCTCAGGCGATACTCAGTCACACTGTTAGGAAAAGCACCTGGAATGCTGTGTATGGTTTTGGTTCCCATATTTGAGGAAGGATGTAGTTACAGTTCAGGCAGTTCAGAGGAGGTTCATTAGATTGATTCCAGAGATGAGGAATTTGTCTAATGAAGAGAGATTGAGCAGTTTAAGCCTATATTCTCTTGAGTTTAGAAGAACGAGAGGAGATCTAATTGAGGTATAGAGGATGATAAAAGTTATTGACAAAGTAGACTTAGAGCAGATACTTCCTCTATGGGGCAATCTAGAAAAAATATGTTTTAGTTTTAGGATAAGGGGTAGCAGATTTAAAAGAGAGATGAAGAGAAATTACTTCTCTCAAAGGGTGGTGAATCTGTGGAATTCACTACCCTAAGGTGTGGAGGATGCAAGGGCATTGAATAAATTTGAGGACGAGATTGATAGACTTCTAGTTAGTAATAGGTTGAGTGACTATGGAGAACGGGCAGGAAAGTGGAGTTGTGGCTGAGGTAAGATCAGGCATGATTATATGGAATAGTGGAGCAGGCTTGAGGGACTTGATTGCTCCTGTTTCCCGTTCTTCTGTGCTTATTGGGCTGAAGATGAAAGCAAAAAAAATATATATATGCTGTAGAGACAGAATTCACAGAACAAGTCAGGTGGCTCTCGGTGGCCGTTTTGTGAAGTAGCTTTAATATCCATTTGTAGCAGAAAAGTTAGTTCAGAAGTTTCCATACTGATTAGAATTTTAAAGTTATGGATGGGACAGACTGGGCGTGACAAAATTCTCAGGTTTGGCCTCAGCTGGGGAGAAATGTATTGAGATGGATGGAACTCCCAAAGGCCTCACAGGTAGCATGTAAATTGATTTTGAGATGCAAGTCTCATGGGAAGAATATGCACATTCCCATCCCAAATCCGCTTTCAGGTCTTGACTTTGTAGAATTCCAGCAGATCCAAGTCAACTTCCAATTGTACATCTATTGCCGTACACCTTGAACAGCACAAATCTGCCTCAGTTCCTGCCTTGCTCCCCCAGGGACTGCAGTCCAAGCTCTGCTCCTCCGGGGCCTCAGCTCCTGCCCTGCTCCTACATGGGCTGCAGTTTCTCAACGCTGGTTAGGTGCATTGACCCAAACAGGTGCTGGGGTGTGGCGACTAGAGGAATTTCACAGTAACTTCATTACAGCGTTAATGTAAGCCTTACTTGTGACTAACAACTAAAAACTTTAAGCTTTATTAAATTCTGCAATTTAACAGCCCTTTCGTCGTAGAATAAACTAAAAGAAGTTATCAACTGAAAGAACTCATTTTAACTCTTCCTAGCTTTACTCAACTATTTCCATAATGCTTATAATTATTGCCAGTGGTCTTCTGAAATATGTTAATGTATTTTAAAATATTCTACAAATGATGTAAATTGCTCAGAACTTTAGCCAAATTGGTTGGTGTAATTAACACAGAGGAAAGTTGTGACAAAATACCAGAAGGCTAATAAACTTGCAGAATGGGGGTAATTGATTTGTAATAGAGATGAGTATGAGATTGTGCATTTTAATAGAATAAAAAGGCCACAAATAGAATAAGAAAGGCCACATATTTATCAGAAAATTGTTGTCTAAATGGAATATACTCTAATCAGTAGAGGAGCAAAGAGATCGTGGGATATAGATTCACAGGCCTCTAATTGTAGAGATGGAGGTTACTAAAGTCATACCTAAAGTGAACAAAGCATGACATTTCATTTATAGTGGAGATGAAGTTAAAAGCGGGAAGCTTAAATTGCTGCAAGAGAAAAGAATAATGGCAGTTCATTGAGAGTCTGGTGCATCCCTGTACAAATACCCCTTGTGGTTGGACACTTGCTACATGTCAATGAAGTGGAAACTCTTTCAGCTGGTAAATCTTTCAGGGTGCCCGGATTGCCAATTGACAATACCTTGTGTCTACTGTCCTAAACATTTGCTCATACTGACTGCTACCATCACCTGCAAAGCTGACGCAACATCCAGCGCTGGCAAATGACTTGTATTAAGGAGCTGCGTTGAAGTGGGTGGGTGGGTGGGTGGGGTGGGGGGGGGGGGGGGGTGCGGGGGCGGTGGTGGTGATATCACCACACTAGTAATCAAAGGTCCAGTCAAATGTTCTTAGGCATAGGTTCGAGTCCCACGATGACAGTTAGTGGATTTTAAATTCAGTTAAGAAATCTGGTATTTAAAAGTGATTCTGGGTAATAATGACATGGATCTATGTAAGATTTTTGTAAAGACCCATCTCATTCCATAATCACCTTTAAGCCATTCATTAATGGTCCTAGTCAAGTAACAGCTAACCAGGCACTGCCCCCTTGGCACTGCCCCAGGCATTGCCTCAGTATCTGGTGGGCAGTGCTAGGGTGCCCTATGGGCCTTGCTAGTGTGCCTGTTGGGCATTGTCAGGTTGGCACTGTTCATGTGGGATTTCCTAGCCCTGCCACCGGGGAGCTTCAATGGCCTCCAATCCCTCTGGCAAGGCCATCATGCCTTGTCCCATTGTTGGGGACCATACACGATCCTTGCCAGTGAGGACCTTAGCCAGTGAGGAGGTAAATTCAATGAGCTCAGACAATAGTGCCCGGCACTCACTAATGCCAGATAAAGCATGTCATGAGTGTTGACATTGACTTTGTGCCGGTGAATCCAGCTTCAGAATGCTCAGGTGTCATTTCGCAAGGGTGCCTTGATCTCACAGTGCATTGGGAGACCCACTCCCTCTCCCCACAGACATTGGGGGCCGTGTCTCATCAGTGGCATGTTCCCTCACTTCCTCCCTTACCCACCTTCTGGCCCCCAACATGCCCCCCAAAATGATCCCCCCCTGCATGTGCCCCCCCCCTCCTCCCCCCACCACCATCATAACCCCAGCCCTGGCACATTGGCAGTACCCAACTAACAATGCCTGTGTGCCTGGTGGCCATTGCAGGGGTACCTATTGGCCACAACAGAAGCAGCACGTGAAAGACAGTTCCAAGTGATCTGATAAGAAGCAAACTCAGATCGAAGCTCTGCAGCCCTGTCACATTCAGTCATGAATGATGGTGGACAATTCAAAAATTATCCAGGAGAATAAGCTCAACAAATATCCCCAGCCTCCATGATGGAAGGTCTAAACACATCAGTGCAAAAGATAAAGCTAAAGAATTTTCAATCATCTTCAGCCAGAAGTGTCAAATGGATGAGGAAATTCTGACAAAAAGTCATCCAGACTCGAAACATTGGTTTAATTCTCTCTCTCTACAGATGCTGTCAGACCTGCTGAGATTTTCCAGCATTTTCTGTTTTTATGTTGAATGGATGGTCTACCTTCTTATGGAGGTTTCCAGTATTACGGACATCACTCTTCAGCTATTTTGATTCACTCCATATGAATTATGGAATAGTTGAAGGTACTAGGTACTGAAAAAGCTATGGGCCCTGACAATATCCTGGAAGTAATACTGAAGACTTGTGTCACAGTCTAGCTGTGGTCCAAGCCAAGCTGTTCCAGTACAGCTACAACACTGGCATCTGCTTGAAGATATGGAAAATTGCTCAGGTATATCTTATCCCATAGAAAGCAGGACAAATGCAATCTGGTCAATTACAGCCCCATTGGTTTGCTCTGAGACATCTGCAAAGTGATGGAAATTATCATTGACAATGCTATCAAATGGCATCTGCTCACCAATGCTCAGGTTCATTCTTGCCAAGACCGCTTGGCTCCAGGCATTACTATAGCCTCAATCCAAACATGAACAAAAGAGCTGGACTCAAGAACTGAAATGCAAGTGCCTATCCTTGGCATTAAGGCACATTTTGACTCCGTGTGGCATCAAAGAGCCATAACAATATTGATGACAATGGGAGTCAAGTTGGATACTCCCCACAGGTTTGGGTCATTTTTAGCATAAGGGAAAATAATTATGGTTATTGGAGGCCAATCATCTCAGCCGAAAGACTTTGCTGGAGGAATTCCTCAGTGTCCCAGGCCTAAGCACCTTCAGCTGCTTCATCAACAACCTTCCCTCCATGATAATTGAAGATGTTCGCTGATGATAGCATAATCAGTACCATTCACAATTCCTCAGACTGATATGGTTCAAGTCAGAAACTCCACAGTGTTTTATGAAGCCTGCCTGAATCATAAGTTGTGCATCTTGAATTTGGCTTGGATAAATATGAAATGTTTCACTTCAGGTATAATTAAAAAAAAAACTAGGGAACTTTTATCAAACAAAGCTTATTTAAAAATATAGTTAACATGTATAGTAAGAAAATTAGCAGGAACTTTTATCAATTACAGATGAAAACAAAACAACTATACCAATGCATAACCCTTAATGAATATATTTAATGTTGTTCCAGTCAAAACCAAAATCCAATAAAGAAAACCCTTCAAACAGATTTATCATTGCACAGGCTAAAGCTCACAAGATACTGGAATCCAATTCTCTGAGTTGAATGTTGATTTCAAATGATCTTGAAAACTCAGAGCAGCCTGCACTATATCAGCTTCCCAAAACACCAAAGCACAGATTAATTACTGCAACACGGCAACAAGCCTTTCTTTCAGCTAATTGGTAAAACTTTCAATGCGAAATGGAGGGACAAAAGAGACTTCTTTTCCAGGTTGCTTCTAATACTGCTGCCAAAAGGAAACTGAAACTAAAAACAACCCTTGTCAACTGACTTGCACACAGTTTGTTTCTCCTCCTTCCAGCAATGACATCATTCAAAGCTGTGACCATGATTAGTGAAAAACCTCTTAAAGGTACATTAACATCACAAGATACTGAAATATACTGTGCCCTCATGCAACAGGACATGAATAACATTCAGGCTTGTGCTGATAAGTGGTAAGTACCATTTGAATCACACGAGTGCCAAGAAATGACCATTCTCATGAGTATTGAATATGCAAGCTGATTATGTCTGATAATGCTCCTTTAATTCAAAGTAAAACAGATAATTCCAAAAGGGAGGTGGTGAATTCCTGGTAAACATCTCAGTTTGGAAAAGTGACTACATGACTTCTGGTTGCATGGGGATGAGAGTTGAGAAGGGATACAAAGTCAAATAGAACCCCATTGAGCTCCCGAGTTGCAGTTTTTAGTGCCTTTCACAGAAAAGAGGGAAAAGCTGTCCCTGAGAAACGGGTAAAAGAGAAATGAAACTCTCCCAGCAACAGGCTTCCTGTAGGAAACGTTGGAGACAGGAGAAAGAACTTTACCACAGGCAAGTAAACAACTTAAAGGGGTTGGATACAAAACTCTGGAATTCTGGGTTGTCGAGATTGTCATGGCCTAAAGGAGAGGGGTTTTGTCAAAGTATGCTTTGCTAATAATAATCATATCTGGAAAATAAACACTAAAAGAATGGAAAACTGTCAAAGGGCACTGGAAGTTTCAAACTGAGAAAACAGGACAAATCAAATTCAGGCAATTATCCAGGCAACAGTCTACTGTTGACCATCAGTAAAGTGATGCAAGGGGTCATCAACAATGTTATCAAGCTCTTTTTGCTTCACAATAACTTGCCCATTGATGCTCTGTTTGGTTTCCACCAGGATCACTACCTCACCACGGCCTCAGTTCAAACATGGTCAACAGAGTTGAACTCCAGAGGTGAGGTGAGAGTGACTGTCCTTGACATTGAGGTTATATGTAACCGAGTGCTTCATTGAAGAGCCCGAGAAAAACTGGAGTCAATGGGAATCGGGGGAAAACTCTCCACTGGTTGGAGTTATACCTGATACAAAGGAAAATGGTTCTGGTTGTTGGCGATCAATCATTTCAGTTCTAGGACATCGCTGCAGGAATTCATCTGGGTAGTGTCCTAGGCCCAACCATCTTCAGCTACCTCATAAATGACTACTCTCATCATATGGTCAGAAGTGGGAATGTTTAGTGATAACTGTACAATGTTCAACAGCATCCATAACTCCTCACATACTGAAGTAGTCTATATCCAAATGGAGCAAGACCTTTACAGTATACAGGCTTAGGCTGACAAGTGGCAGATACACGAGAACACCACCACTTGGAAGTTTCCCCCAAGCCAACCACAATCTTGACTTGGAAATATATTGCTGTTCCTTCTCTGTCATCAGATGAAAATCCTGGAACTCCCTTCCCTATAGCACTGTGGGTGTAACTGCATCACAAGGACCACAGCATTTTAAGGAGGCAGCTCATCATCACCTTCTCAAGCACTATTAGGGATGGGTAATATTTGCTGGCATAGCGACACCCACATCCTGTAACGGAATGAAAAAATAATTGATTCTCCAGGTAACGACACTCAAGAAACTTGACATTATCCAAAAAAACAACCTGTTTTACTGACATCCCATATTAAAAATCCATTTCCTCCACCACCGTTGAATAGTGACAGGACCACTTGCAAGATGCACTGTAGCAACTTGCAAAGGGTCATTTAAAAACCCACGACCTCTGACACTTCAAAGGCAAGGAAAGTAAATACATGGCAGCATGGCCACCTGAAAATTTCCTTCCAAGCCACACGTCATCCTGACTTGGAACTATATCACTTCTTTCACTCTCATTCACTCAATGTTATGGAACTCCATTCAGAACATTGCTGTTGTATCTATATCACATGGATGGCAGCAGATAAATATGGTGGCTCACCACAAACTTCTTAAGGGCAAAAATGGACATAATAAATGAATCATAGAATCCCTACAGTGCAGAAGGAGGCCACTCAAGCCTGCACTTACAATGATCTCACCCACACCCTATCCCTGCAACCCCATATATTTACCCTTCTAATCCCCCTGACATTAATGGACAATTTATCATGGCCGATCCACCTAATTATCACATCTTTGGACTGTGGGAGGAAACTACAGCACCCGGAGGAAATCCACGCAGACATGGTGAGAATGTGCAAACTCCACACAGACAATGACCCAAGCCGGGAATTGAACCATGGCCTCTGGCGCTGTGAGGCAGCAGAGCAAACCACTGTGCCCCCATTGGCCTCTCCAGCGATGTCCATTCTAAAGAACAAGAAAAAGCTCATGGCAGATCTCAGAGGGGTTTTTTTAACCACTTTTATCCATCATGTCAGCTGAGACTTACAGTTCGAAATTCCAGCCAGCAATTCCATGTTCCTGTTATTGCATGTTCAATTTCATTGAACACCACTCATACCCAGTGTGACGGTCAATAGTTCCTAACAAAAGGGAGCTCAAGCAGGGGCTTGGACATTTGGGCAGATCAAAGCAATATTGGTGAACTAGGCACTGGATGACCTAGAGCGGCAGAAAGTAAAAAGCTTTGAATTACTTTTTAAATTAAGAATATTGCTGTGGATTTATTTTGACTAAAGCTTCTCAGTGCACTATGATTTGATTAATTTCAACTCTACAAAACATTTTGTTTTAATTGGATTGCAGCTGAAAAAAGTGCCACTGATTTATGCAGCTTAAATTAAAAATGTGTGGTTTCATTTCAAATTAATTTGATTATTTGCAAAGCACTGTTCCTGCAAGTCTGAGCTTTGGAATTGATTCCTCCTCAACGCTCTAATGTCTCGATAATTTAGAATTGATCAGAAACTGCAACTTGAGTTAAGAAGAACAAACTTTAAATTAAAATTACTGCGGGTGCTGGAATCTGAAACAAAAACAGAAAATGCTGAAAAGTCTCAGCAGGCCTGATAGCATCTGTGGAGGGAGAAAACACTACTAACATTTTGGGGGCGATTCTTCTGGCCCTTCGCACTGCTCGAGTAGTGCAGCAGGTGGGGAGACATCAGCAGGGGGCCTCTGGCGGGGCTCGCAACTGGCAAGCCTCCCAGGCCATGGAGTTAGGGTGACTGGGAAGCCAGTGATCGGGGGCAGGGTCAGGGAAACCAGCGACTGGAACGCTGTGATGGCGGGGGTCCAATATGCATGTGCCATTCACCCCACTGACAGATCAGCACATGCGCAGTGGTCGCTGAGCGCCATGCTACCGGCCTCTCGAGCAGGATGGCCAGAGAATTCTGGCCCTTCTCTACTTATATTTCAAATTCTAATTTGTTTTCAATCCATGGGTGGGATTTTACGGCCTTGCTCAACCCGAGTCCAGAAAATCCCGCTTGAGGTCACTGGATCTTCCCATTGTCCACCCCTCACCCACTCCTATTCCTGTGGCAGGCAGGGCAGTAGAATTCCAATGTATGTCTCCGAAGAAGCCTATGTGAACTTGGTTAGAGTCCAAATGTTGTGGGGAACTTCACCTTCCCTTTGGCGCAAGAGTATTGAACAAATTTTCTGGCTGTTTATGTCCCGCTGCTGTTGCAAGTAAGGATGGAGATTTTGACACTCAGCCAAATCTCCATTCACTGCAGCTGGACCAAAAAATCCTGCCTTTGTCCTTTTTCTCATTCCCCTACAGTTAAATTCAATATTCCTACGGTCATTCGTGAAGACACTTTGAGGAGCAAAAGGGACAATGATCCAATTATTATTTTTTATTTGTAAGTACGTGCAGTTTAATTATCTTGTCTTTTCTGTGTTATGTTTTGTTAACACAATACTTGTCTGGATTAAATTGCTGAGGTTAACTAACCACTTACATATGTCAAAATCTAATTTTCCTTGCACCAGGATAAAATTTGTGAGCAAGTATTCTTTCTTCAGACATGAGACTATTCCACAGAAAAATGGCTTTTTTGAGTTTCATTTCAATTTCCTGAGGGGGAGGGGGAAGAAACTTGTTTGCTTAGTGCTTCTTCTTGCAGTACTCCATGGACTTCAGTTGATTTCCCAGGTGCAGGCAGCAACATGTGTCGCTATTAGCACACTTCTTAGCCATGATCACCACTGGTTACAGTTCCTTTGTCTTTTTGCCTATGACAAATCTGTCAATCCTTCCCCTCTCACTCTGACAGTATAAACATCACCCTATTTTCTGTTGCCTTCAGCTCCGACCAAGGGTCATCCAGACTCGAAATGTTAGCTCCGATCTTTCTCCACAGATGCTGTCAGACCTGCTGAGATTTTCCAGCATTTTCTGTTTTTGTTTCAGATCCCAGCATCCGCAGTAATCTGCTTTAACCGTGTGTTACTGCCTTTATGGCTGTGTGGGATTCCTCATTAATATGATTGACAATGAGATGAGCTGTGAATATACTAGAAATCCATAATCTGCATACTGCTTTTTTGAGGTCCGTACTGGAGCTGGTAAGTGTGACGAGGCCATTGGGCACACAAGAAAATGGATTCAAGCAAAGATCTAATTTAAACAGCCTGAACAACAGGAGAAAGGTAGATACAAAAGGAAAGTACTATGGATGCTGGAAATATGAATAACACATTATTATAATAAGAATTTTAATGATTGCTAAATGACATTAAACTATAAACTAAAAACAAAACAGGAACATTAACTGATATTTATCCTCCAGGGAAAGGCCTGCTGGTAACCAAGGGCAAATCTTGTTTTACTGTGGGATCAGCAGAATTGTGTGGTACATATTGAAGTCAGATACCATTAAGTTGCAACAAGGGACAGATGTGTTGAAGTAACCCCACTAAATCTTAGTCAGTCAATAACAACAGGGCATCTGCATGCCTGAAGGAATCAAGCATGAAGATGTGCATGTGAGAGTTACAATGTGAATATGGACATTAAGAGTGTGAGAACTTTAAGTAACATTTTCACTGCGATTGGTTCAGAATATTTGGGCACGATCTTACAGATCAGTCACTCCATGTTCCCGTTGCAACGAGGTTGGAGAATTTGGTGCCCAGCCAAATCTCCACCCACTGCAGCGGGATGGGAAAATCCTGCCAGTGTGAACGGTGCTAACATTCCATCCAAGAGTCCTAATCTAATGAAAGTAAAACATCAAATGACCCAACAGTGCAGCATGGTCACACAATGGTTAGCACTACTGCCTCACAGCACCAGGGACCTGGGCTCAATTCCCTGCCTTTGTCTGCGTAGGTTTCCTCGGGTGCTCCAGTTTTCTCCCACAGTCCAAAGATGTGCAGGTTAGGTTGGTTGGCCATGTTAAATTGCCCCTTAGTGTCCTGGGATGTGTGGGTTAGAGGGATTAGTGAGGTGAATTTGTGGGGCTAAGGCCTGGGGTGGGATTGTTGTCAGTGCAGACTTGATGGGCTGAATGGCCTCCTTCTGCACTGGGGTTTCTATGATGAACAGACTTTAAGTGATTTTTAAATTTAGTCAGCTGGGCATTTGGAAGTATTGCATGTGAGGCGTTTAATGTATTTAGCGTGGACATTGGAACCCTCCAAGTCCCAAGCCCAGACATAGCTGGTTCCCACCCACTTAAATACTTCTAGCCTGTTTCAAACTGCATTTTCCCTTCTCACCGGATTCTCCAACACTTGGGCACAGCAAGAACCCGGCGAGAATCCTTACTGGTCCCCACAAATGGAAACCAGGCATGATGGCCAAGCTGGGGGATGGGGGAGGCTTGGAGTTCATTAGATGGGGGCAAGTGGGGGCTCATGAAGGGGGCACGAAGGTGGAATCCATAGGGAGCACCTCACTGCCCTGATTCTGTGGTCTATGTCGGGGAGGAGAATGGGAAAACATGCTTTCAATGGCGGGGTTGGGGGATTTAATTTCACTTTGAGACCAGGGTGCTCTATGAAGACAGGCTTGCTGCATGTTTAGAGACTGCTCCTCTGAGAACTGTTGCAATATTCACCCGACAGCAAAAAGATGACAAAGCATGGGAAAATCACAATTTTCAAAGGTTGTGAAGGTTTTGGAATTCTATTCCTGAAAAGGAAGTGAAAGCAGAGATTTTGAAAATATTTAAGGAAGAGCTGGATATATTCTTGATAAGAAAGGGGGTAAAAGGCTATTGGGGGTAGGTAGAAATGTGGGGTTGAGGTTACAAAACGATCAGCCATGTTCTTATTAAATAGTGGAATAGCTTTGAGGGACTAAATGGAAATCTCCTGTACCTGAAGCCTTGATTTTTAGGGGCTTCTGAAGAAACTAGCAATACGACTTGCTACTAGGGATTCTGCAAATGCCCAGGGTCCAGATACCCAGGCAGTAGTGTCTGGAAAGTTAAACATGATCCTTGTCTGCTAACCACACAACTAACCTTCTAACTACTGCCGTCCAACTATCAAACTGAGGCTGACAGCCCATGCCACGGCTGGAGGTGTCTTTGTTGAGGATTAACCAGGCAATGCACAGTAAGGACTTAATCTTTCCAAGCTTTATTATTTGCTAGCGAGAAGAACATACATTCAGCACTTTGTAGCGCTGAAGTGTTCCGTTGATTCATACAGATGTTGAGCAGTTATAGTTAATTACAACAATTGATAAACAAGCAACATTCTAATCCTTCATTTTCAAAGATAGTCCGCCAGTCATAGCATAGCTTTTTGCCCTTTCTTATCCAATAGAAAACCATCTCCTTCATTAGCGTAATAAACATCTTGTTTTGTATTTCTCATGATAACTTGTCTTTGTTTCATCCTGTGGCCAAGGCCGGGAATGCAGTGTTTATGAAACTGACACAAGGTTAGATTAGTCTCATTCCTGAACATGCAACTGCTGACTTCAATGCGGCCTTGTTTGATAATAAGCTTTCTCCATCCTTGCTGACAGAGTTGCCTGACATTATTGTTGTAACTTAATTTCCACATCTTGTCTCCCATTGCTTTGTTCAATCACCTTCTGTCCTTACCTGGAAGAGTGAATGAGACCACTAATGTCAGGAACTTGACACCACAATCAAACAATTGCAGTGTAGTTTTGTTCTGGGAACAATGCAAGAGAAAGGAGAGAGAGATGAATGTTGGACAATTCTTTTGTGTTTGCTTGTGCTGTGGGGGTGGGGGAAATCATAGTCTTTTTTAGTGGTGGAGGGAGATTAAGAAAATAGAAACATAATAATGAGAACAATTCATTTTTCCAATCACCCAGCCGTCAAATTTTGTGCTGTCTTTCCAGTCTGCTAATCAGGGTATTCCCAGTAGCATCATATAATGATCCTAATGATTCCACCTCCACAAGAAAATACATTTAATTAACATTATTTTAAAGGTAGGGTGCCACATAAAATAAATCTAAACAGCTGGTGACTTCATTGCAAGTGACAGCAACAGAAATAAATGCATTTTCTTGAATGGAGCTGTGGTGAGTGGCTGCAAACTGATGGATTTCTAATTAAAATTCATTAATTTTGCCATTATGTTTTTTTTACATAAAAAAGAGTCCTGCATTTCCTGCCATTCTGCGACTTTGGCAGAGAGTGTTGGATGCAATGAGACTTAAACACCTGCATTCAGTAATAAATGTCTAAATGAGGATCCAGCTACGTGATGATACATCTTCAGTCTGTCAAAGCTGGTTCACACCTGGAGTATTTTCATCTGCCAGATGTTCGCTTCCTAATATATTCAATGGAAATTTAGTCACCCAAATGGATTAGTGCGAATATGTACTCATTGCAATGGCTGAACTTCTCATTAGCTCTTTACACCTCTGTGGACTGATGTAGCTACTTTACATCCAATTTTCTTCAGGGCATATTATAAATTGTAATCTGCTCCAGCTAGACTGTGTTTTTTTTTCTTTTCTTAATAAGAGTCACCATTATGTGTTGGTAACATTGATTTAATCTGATGGGAACCGAATGCCCACAGCAGCTTTCAAAACACACATTCATTTTGGATTGTGTTACTTTTCCGAAACTGTTTTATTTTTCCAAAACGTTTACCTCAGAGGAGTTAAATCGGAATTATTAAATGGAAAGCTTGCCAAAACTATTTCTTGATTGAGATGTAACCTTTAAATAAGCAAAAATGAGCAGCAAGATTTTTTTAATTTTAATTGGAGAATGCAAAAAAAGTAGCATTTTCAAGGGAATTGGTTTGTTTTGAGGATCCAAATACTGTTATGCTTTCGGAGGAACTGGTTTCAAGTATAACTCTCACTGACAGGGTGAAACCTCTTCACACTTCCAGTGGCACCGATAATTAGTTTGTACAAATTCATCCTTTCACTGAACACAGATACAGAACACAAGACATATTTACTTGTTCTAATATAAATTGGGCTGGAATATTTTGCAGAGGCAGGGGCTCCACCCCAAGCTCCATCTCTCTGCATCTCCATATCCACAATGCTTACTCCATATCCTCCCATACTCCATATCCACTCACCCAGTATCCACTATGTACAGAACTTGTGAACCATATAATAAACTGGGAAGTATTTGAAATGCTCACAAATAATAGTAATAATGAACAATCAAAGTCCAATTGAAAAAAAATTATCCATCTTAGAAGTTCATAAAACTGCCATGGAAACTCTCCTTGAAAAAATACTTTTTCATTAACCTATTAAAATAAACAGCCATTTAAAATCAGTTTCAAAATATTTATTTCTATTATCTTCTCAAAAACCTGTTAATTAAACAAAACATGCAGTCACCTTCGCTGCCATGACCCCTGAATTAAGTTGATTAGTGAGGTTTGGAACTCAGTCAAGTATTCATGATGGGATTCCATAGCACAACTGAAGAAACAAATTCTACAAAGCACAATACAATAATATATTTGAAGTTACTAAAATGGAGCCACCTGTTCCTTCATTTCAAAGGCTCACCAGATGGAATTTCATTCAAAGAAGCTAGGCACCTACAGATGTCTAGACAAAATAAAACAGCACAGTCCAGATGGTGCATTTAAATTAGATTCTCAGTATCATTAAATGAATGAGACACTTGTGCTGAAATGTTGCTCCTGTTCATGCCAGTGGGATCTTACAGTCCCATTGATGTTGCACATCTGCCATGAGTTTCCAAGTGGTGAGGGGAACGCTCAATGGGAAAGCCTGTTGACAATAGTGGGACCATAAGATCCCGCTGCCAGCAAGCATGCTTTGTCTCTCACCACTGCAAAGTGGGAGGAAAATCCCATCCACTCTCTACTAGATGAAGTATTGTAATGCATTTAAACGCTCACACAATCTGGACCATTTAATGTTAATTTACCTTTTAAACTGAAAGCTTTATGAGCAAACGTTGCAGTTTAAAACATATTTGACTTTGCATCTAATTATGACATCTGAAATTACTAAGAGCTTTTAAACCTACAATGTTAAAAGGTTTGTGGATTTGCAGCAGGCACCCCGCACACCCACCTCCATCCACCCAATGTTCTTGAAGTGCCTGAGCTGACCTGTTTCACAGTAAGAAGTCTCACAACACCAGGTTAAACTCCAACCAGTTTATTTGATAGTAATCCCACAAGCTTTCGGAAACGGCGTTCCTTTGTCAGGTGTGTGGAAGGTTCTGTGTCGCACAACCTTCAGGTACCCATCAACCAAAGCAATGCCAAGCAAAATTGCATTTGCAGCAGCTTTTTCAAAGTGAGCTCCTGTATATGGCAGGTCATAACTCATCCCATTCTCCCACCCCAGGGAAAACGGTGCCTTTTGGCAACGGTGTCTGGCGCCCGCTCCTCAATGTGGGTGAGGACTTGGATGTCTATCTCACCATCCCCTGTCTTCACCCTCTCCCAGCACTTATGGGCATTCTTCTCCTGTGGGAACAGAAAGAGCCATGTAAAATCTGATAGCATGACTGCTGCAGAGTACCAGGAGGCGGCTCTCAGAGGGAAGCGCTGTGATACTCTTGGGGTGGTGGGAGGGGAGGGGAAGAGAAGGAGGTGCTTGGGGGTCAGGGACTGGAATCATTCAGGGTACAGGAGGTGGGGGGAATCTGGGGATGATTTGGGGGAAGATGTTAGATAAGGTTAAATACTCACCCTTGCTGCCTGGATGAGGTTATTTATTTTCTTGCGGCACTGCTTGCCAGTTTTCCTGGCCAATGCTGTGACACTCACAGATGCGGCTATTGCCTCCCAGGCTGTGTTTCTGTTGATTCCTCGGGATGACTTCCTGCTGGGGGCAAGCGGGAATCCCGGCTTATCTCCACCGCCTCCAGCTGCCTGGCCAGGTCAGATTCCAAAACTCTGAGAGCCGCCTTTCCGGATGCCATTTCTTCCTGCACTGCCTGCCTGCCTGTCCATCCTTGGTGTTTTCATGAGCTGTCCCTTGTTAGGGCAGATCAGCTGCAGGTAGTTTGGCAGAGCATTCCAGTAAGCTGCATGCAGTTTGCTTGTTAGCAAAGAGGGGAAGGCAAGTGAGTATTTGTGGTGGGATGGGGAGGGGTTTGCTGGGGAGAGGAGAAGGGGGTGTTGGAATTTGTGTCTCTATGATGCGGGGGGACAGGGGAGAGAGAAAGGGTTGTAGCAGACAGCCATTGGGGCCAGGGAGTGATGGGGGCCGTGTGAAATTGGGTAGGTAAGCAGGGTAAGGGGGTTAGTAATATTGGGGAGTCCAGGGGGACACTGTATCTGGCCTGGGAAGGATCTGCAGGGAAGTTGCTTTTTTTGCTGCGCATGCACAGTTTGAGACTCCGATCGGAGAAGCAGGTTTTCAGAAGCGTTAAGCCCACTGCCTTCTGTAGTGAGAAATGGACTCGCTCAAAATTTTAAAGTTAGCGTGCATAAGATTGTGCCTGAAAACGCACCCAAAAAGTGGAACTCTCCCAGTTTCACACCCGCCTACACTTAGGAAAAAAATCTCATAAAATTCCACCCTACTTTCTGACATGGCACTAAAGTTGTTGAAGTCTTCACTCTGGCTGGAGTTATACCTATTCTTCTGTTTTTTTTTCTTTGATCGTTCTCTGTATTTTTTCCGTTTATGGGAGTCCGTTGTAATGTTTAGTTTTAGGTTATGCTTCAACAATGGGATTTGTGTTTCAACCTTCAGCCCACAAGCAACTCTGCTGGCGAAAAGTCATTTCTTAAGGGTGTCACTCTATAATTCAGTGAGGCTAAATGCCAATCGCTGTTCTTAGTCATTAGCATTTTAATGGTTTTCACTGCACTCTCAGCCTCTCCATTGGCCTGTGGGTGAAGAAAAGAAGTAGAAACATGATTGATTCCATAGTTTCTGTAAATCTGTTGAAGTATTCACTCGTGGACTGTGGGCCATTGTCCAAAATAATTTTGTCTGAAAAACCATACATTGAAAAAATATCCTTTAATACTCTTATCACAGCCTCAGCCATTGTAATGTGGTCTGGTAGTTTCTAACCACCTTAAATAATAATAATAATAATCCATTGTATAAGGTACATTTTTCCTGAAAAGTCAAAGTGATCGAATCCCAATCTGTTCTAAAGCCTGTCTGGGAAACTGGACAGTGTTGAAGGTCATGGGGATATTTGCTGATTAATTGCATGACAATACAAAGTCTTTAATTGCCTTTAAAATGCATGACTACCACACAAACTGGCATACATAAGCTCTACATTTCACTGTTCTCAAGTGACAACCACAGATTCAGTGAAGAATCCCATGTAGTTTTGGCCATCACTAGTCAATGGTGAAATATCAGAAGATCACTGTGATGAGATGTTTCCTCTAACTGTGCTACTTTGTAAGGACTGATTGAGGACATTTAGACCAAGCTGACACATATTTATCATACAAAATATCAAACACATCTGATATTTTTGCTTGAGGGATGGTAGGGTGGGATTGAGGGGGTAGGGGATTGAGGGGGTGGGGGATTGAGGGGCTGGGGATTGAGGGGGGATTGAGGGGGTGAGGATTGAGGGGGTGGGGATTGAAGGGATAGGGATTGGGGAGATTGAGGGGTTGGGGATTGAGGGGGGATTGAGGGGGTGGGGATTGATGGGGGATTGAGTTTGAGGGGATGGGGATTGAGGGGGTATTGAGGGGGTAGGGTTTGAGGGGGTGGGGATTGAGGGGGTGGGTATCGAGGGGGTGGGTATTGAGGGGGTGGGGATTGAGGGGGTTGGGGTTGAGGAGGTGGCGATTGAGGGGGTATTGAAGGAGTGGGGATTAAGAGGGTGGGGATTGAGGAGGCACATTTTCTCTCTTTGTGCTAATTTTGGAAAGGTAAGGTTTAGTACAACTTTAAACTGAATTTCAAAAAAGCATGTTTAGAAAAGAAACAATTGCTGAGAATGTCAGAATAATAAATTAGTTAAGTTAAAAAAAGAATGATTCATAAAAATGACTTGAGTGTCAAGGGGGCAGAGTGTGTGTTATTGTGTGTATACCAGGCTCACTCCCAGTCTTAGAATGCTCACACATTCACTCACGCCCAATGCAAATTTGATTTGATTTGATCTCTATTGTCACATGTACTGGGATGCATTAAAAAGTATTGTTTCTCGCAGGCTATACAGGTAAACCATACCATTCATAAAGTATATAGGGGAGAGGGTAAGGAAAGGGTGTAGAATATTGTGTTGAATTTACAGGAAGGATGAAGAGAATGATCAGATTGATATATGACAGGACCATTCGATGTCTGATAACAGCAGGGAAGAAGCTGTTCTTGAGTGTATGAGGGTGTGAGTGAGTGCACAAAACCTGAGACTGAGAGTACAGTGCACACAAGTGTACACACACACACACACACACACACACACACACGCACGTATGCTTGCACACACACACATACACACACACACACACACACATACACATGTACACACACTCATGTGCCTCTTCTCCACTCATCTCTCCTCTGACGTGAGGCCCCAGCACTCATGATTCTGCTGCCCAAGTCCAGACATTTTCTTCATTAGTGCCCCTTCACTCACTCCACCATTGAAGATCAGTGTGTACCATTTACAAGAAGCAACGTATGAAATCACCAATGTTTATAGTCAGCACTTCCAAACCCATGATCACTAGCATCTAGAAGCACAAGGGCAACAGACACATGGGAATACCAACACCTGGAAGATCCTTTCCAAGCCATTTACAATCCTGACTTCCATCACTCTTATTGGATTAAAGTTCTGGAACTCCCTTCCTAATAGAACTTAGGAAGATTGGAGAGTGGCAAATGTTGTGCCTTTATTTAAAGAGGGCTGTAGGATAAAGCCTGGGAACTACAGGCCAGTTAGCCTCACATCTGTGGTGAGTAAATTGTTGGAAGGTATTTTGAGAGACAGCATTTAGAAATACAAGGACTGATTAGGGACAGTCAGCATGGCTTTGAGAGTGGAAAATCATGTCTCACAAATTTAATTGAGTTTTTTGAAGGGGTAATCAAGAAGGTAAATGAGGGCAGTTGATGTTGTCTGTATAGACTTTAGCAAGGCCTTTAACAAGGTACCACATTGTAGGTTGTTGCATAAGGTTCAATCTCACAGGATCCAGGGCAAGGTAGCTAAATGGATACAAAACTGGCTTCTTGACAGAAACCAGAGGTGGTTGTAGAGAGTTGTTTTTCAAACTGGAGGCCTGTGACCAGCAGTGTGCCTCAGGGATCAGTGCTGGGCCCACTGTTATTTGTCATTTATATTAATGATTTGGATGAGAATATAGGGGGCACGGTTAGTAAGTTTGCAGAGACACCAAGATTGGTGGCATAGTGCACATGAAGAAAGTTATCTCCAATTGCAACGGGATCTTGATCAATTGGGCCAATGGGCTGACGAATAGCAGATGGAGTTTAATTAGGGCGAATGCAAGGTGATGCATTTTGGTAGATTAAACCAGGACAGGACTTACTCAGTTAATGGTAGAGCACTGGGAAGAGTTACAGAACAAAGAGATCTAGGGGTATATGTTAATAGCTCTTTGAAAGTGGAGTCACAGGTGGACAGAGTGGTGAAGAAGGCATTTGCCTGCTTGGTTTCACTGGTCAGAACATTGAATACAGGAGTCGGGGCGTCTTGTTAAAGCTGTACAAGACATTGGTAAGGCCACACTTGGAATACTGTGTGCACTTCTGGTCACCCTATTATAGAAAGGATATTATTAAACTAGAAAGAGTGCAGAAAAGATTTACTAGGATGCCACAAGGACTTGATGGATTAAGTTATAGGAGAGGTAGAGTAGCCTGGGATCTTTTCCTCTGGAGTGTAGGAGGCTGAGGGGTGACCTTATAGAGGACTATAAAATAATGAGGGGCATAGACAAGGTAGATAGTCATT
Source organism: Carcharhinus amblyrhynchos (assembly GCF_965287045.1). Taxonomy (NCBI): domain Eukaryota; kingdom Metazoa; phylum Chordata; class Chondrichthyes; order Carcharhiniformes; family Carcharhinidae; genus Carcharhinus; species Carcharhinus amblyrhynchos. The sequence goes on along the minus strand of NC_137339.1, from coordinate 41,692,471 downwards.
ATCTTTTCCCAAAGGTAGGGGAGTCTAAAACTAGAAGGCATAGGTTTAAGGTGAGAAGGGAGAGATCCAAAACTGTCCAGAGGAGTAATTTTTTCACACAGAGGGTGATGAATGTCGGGAACAAGCTGTCAGAGGTAGTAGTAGAGGTGGGTACAATTTTATCTTTTAAAAAACATCTAGATAATTACATGGGTACGATGAATAAAGAGGGATATGGGCCAAATGCGGGCAATTGGGATTCGCTTAGGGGTTTCAAAAAAAGGGTGGCATGGACAAGTTGGACCGAAGGGCTTGTTTCCATGCTGTAAACTTCTATAACTCTATGACACTAGAACTGTTTATGTATCTACACCACATGCTTCTTCTCTGCTGCTGTCAGACTTTTGAATGGACTTACCATGCATTAAGTTGATCTTTCTTTAGATCCTAGTGTGACTGTAGCATTACATTCTGCACTCTCTCCTTCCCTTCTCTATGAACAATATGTTTTGTTTTTATAGCGCACAATAAACAGTACTTTTCACTGTATGTTAATACATGTGACAATAATAAATCAAAGCAAATCAAAATGAAAGGCAGAGTTTCAAGAAGACCCCTCACCACCATGTCCTCTAGGACAATTCGGGACAGGCAGTAAATACTGGCTTAGCCAGCAATGCACACATCCATGAATGAATGAAAAAATGTGGAGTGAACCCCTCAAGTAGATGGTTGTTCAATTGCAACACTTTTCTGGCACTTGTGTTATCTGCAAATTGTAGGGCTAAGTCTCACCAAGAAATGGCAGTGTGCTGCTTCCGACAAGAAGCCCAAAACCTTTTCTCTCCAGACCTTACAACACTACCAAAACTAATCAAGGGGCCATGTTCCACACTGCTATACAGGAAGACAGGATAAAAATACACCAGCCAAACCCAGGGTACCATCTTGAAGGGCCCTAGCCCACTATGGAGGTCTCAGGGGCTCCCCTCCATACCCCCAATCAGAATTAGCTCATTCTTTCACTCTCATGACCGTCGTCACCCTCCCCCCGCCCACAACGGTCTGAGCAGGCACCCATTTCCTCCCTCCTCACTCCTCTCCACTACACTCCTACTCCCCATTCCTCCTGCCAACAGCTATGTTGCCATCCACAGCTCCTCTGTCTGCTCCTGCCCACCATCACATCTGAATGAATTGCCGTGAGGCTTCCAGTGGGGCCTGTCCCTTGGCAGAGGATGACACTGCCAGGTTAGCATTGGCATGGTGCCATCCTAACAGTGCTAACCTGTGCAAAGTGGCAGTGCTAGGGAACATGGCCAAGACACTGCCTGGCTATGTCCCTCTCCTCCAGGGGTGGCACAGTGGCATAGTGCTTAGCATTGCTGTCTCACGCAGCTAGGGAACTGGGTTCAATTCCCGGCTTGGGTCACTGTCTGTGTGAGTTTCCTCCTACAGTCCAAAAGATGTGCTGGTTAGGTGCATTGGCCATGCCAAATTCTCCATCACCTGAACAGACGCCGGAGTGTGGCGACTAGGGGGTTTTCACAGTAACTTAATTGCAGTGATAATGTGAGTCTACTTGAGACACTAATAAATAAACTTTAAGAAAAGTAAACCTTACTTGCCTTTACTCCCCCAGGGAGACCACTACGTCTATTTCAACATATGGCGTAATGTCAATATATGGTGGGTGCATTGACATCTGGCGAGGGGGCAGATATAAATATATTCAAATGAATGTAAAGCAGATTCACATCCATTAAGGGCATGAACCTGATAATGTCATCAGCCAAAACTGCAATTTCCAGATCTGGAGGCCCCACCGGTATTTGCATAGATGGAGAATGCAGACTTAGGATCATCCCCATAATCAGTGCAAATGTACAGGACAGAAGAGAGAAAGTCTTCACTCACTCACTTTATCTGGAAGGAAGCTCAAAGCAAAGTGAAGATTCATACCAATGGGCCATGCAAAGTTTTCACCGAGAATTTCTGATTCATTCAAAAGGATGTTTCAAATGGAACGCAACATAGGGTGGCAGCAGGACAATTTTGTGGTGTACCTTAAACATGCTTGTCTGAACTCTGAACAGCAATCAGCTCAGCAGGCACAGAAATGGCACGCAGGCAGAGCTTTTAAATTGCCCACTCCAGCATCGCCTTGCCCTTGTTCCCACCAGTTGTTGTTTAATTGGATGGCAGACCCATCTCATCATCAATTATGGTGGGAAACAAGCTTTTGTTCAAGGTGTCACTGCTCTGGGTTTAAATCAGAGCAGTATATCATCCACTCTTGCAAGAACCTACCCTGCTTTGGCTTGTTGCCAAATAGGAACAAGCACTGAATCAGAAACATGCATACTTGATCAAATTAAATAGGCTTACTTCTCAAGGCCCTCAAATTGTATTTTTTTAATTCTCTAAACACAGCTGTGCATTTATCTGAAGCAGTCTTGTTCTCATGCCAATGGTTGCTGAACCAATAACCATTTGTGGAATGATTACTCTTAACATACTGAACAATTCAGTGTGAAAATATTCATTATTAAAGCACTCAGTCTCTGACATTTTTAATTTCTTTTATTTTGTCAAAGAAAATAGTGTTGATACAATTGAAGATTGCAATTTCATTACTTCATCAACATCAGAACTTTAGTGGGTTTGACTTTGCAAAAAAGTTCAGTAACAGCGATCTTTCTCTAATTTAAAGGGTTCAAAGGGTGTATGTGTGTACGTGAGTAGTTCCCTCAAAATTGTCATTGTTGACAAGGTATTTTGAATGACATTTGCAAGATAATGTGAAACACCTCTTCTCAAAGCAATATTCTTCCCAAGCAACCTGAGGTAAATAAATGGGGAAGAAAATATTAGGAATAAACTTATAGGCCATGATTCTCAGAAAAAAAACAAAGAGCTGCTGCCAGCAGGAAAACCCAGGTGGGATTTGCCAACCTTTAGCATGTGAAAATATGCACACCAGTAGGCCTACCTTCACTGAGATTGGGGCACCATTGTTAAAGGATGAGGCCTCAGAGAGAGGTTCCGCTCCCCCTAACATGGAAATGGTGATCCTCTAGAGACAACAGGAATACTACCAACCCCTCAGGAGAGAGGAGCATCCGACCCCACACCATTAAGATAATGGGTCACCCTGCACTGAAACACGTAGACATGAGGGTGATTACCCCCTCCCCAGTCAGACAACCCCCTATTGGTTGCAAGCCCTCTCAGCCTCCTAGACCTCCCTCAGGCCTGCTCCTCAGACCAAACCCTCTGGGCAGTGCCAATGGTGCACGTGGTACCTGGCACTGACAACCTGGCCTGGTGTGTTGGACCTGAGCCTTCATAGAAAGCTGAAACTCTTTGAAATACCTTTAATCCTTTCGAAAAGTCTTTATTCCATTCATTATAATTCTCCTTTCTTTGACAGCTTAATGGTTTTTAGACAGCATGTAGTTATCTTTGTTAATCTTTTCTTTCACTGTTGAATGCAGTACCACCATGCATCCCCCCATTACCCCTCATCATTCCTAACCACAATGTTTATACAAATGAAGAACTGAAAAATACTTAGCTGTTTTTGAAGTTGCCTACAGTTGCTTGTAATCCCAGGGCTAGAAGGCACAGTCCAACCATGAGACCCCCATCTCAGGGGAGATGCCGAGGTCAATCCCTTTCCCCTGTCCAAGACCACCCAACCCCCAGGACCCTTATGAAGCCCTCCCTCTGTGGCCTGGCAGCAGCAGAAGGCACAGGTGCACTGCATTTACTTCCTTGATCCCGCACCCCTCTCCTTCCAATGTGCCACCTCCATGATAATCAACAGCTGCACCAAAGGTCGCCTGGTGCAAATCCAGCTGGGGCGGCAGATGAGCTGGGCTTAAGGCCTGCCAATCACAGGGCACGATGGCATATGGGTGGCAGGTGGCACAGTTAGTACTGCTTTCTCACAGAGCCAGGGACACTGGTTCGATTCCATCTTGAGTGACTGTGTGGAGTTTGTACATCTTCTTGTGGGTGCTTGGGTTTCCTCTGGACACTCCACTTTCCTCCCACAGCCCAAAGATGTGCAGATTATGTGGATTGACCTTGGTAAACTGCCCCTTATTGTGCCAAGATGTGTCAATTAGGGGGATTGCCCCATAGTGTTCCAAGTGTGTAGGTTAGAGGGATTAACGGGGTAAATATATGGAATTATTTGGATAGCGCATGTGCGTAATGCTCTGTTGAAAACTTGATGGGCCGAATAGCTTCCTTCTGCACTTTAGGGATTCTATGATTCCATTTCAAACATGCCTTTTGTATAATTATCAGGTTCCCTCCCGCTTTGGGTGGGAGCCTGATTTGGCTGGCGGGGTGGGCTGGGAGCACCGCGATGGGTTTGGAGTCTGGTACAAAACCCATTTTTCTACTGACATTTGATTCTCCGGGCCAATGTAATTCCGGGTGGGAGCAAGTGGGCCTGGAAACTAACCCCCACCCCCCAACCTTCCCCAACGACCCTGTTCCTCTTCCTGTCCCCCCTCAATTATCCAGAATAATAAAGATAGCAAATCAATCATGAGCTGGGCAGAACAGTGGCACAATCATCAGCACTGTTGCCTCACAGCTCCAGGGACATGTGTTCGATTCCTGGATTGGGTCATTGTCCATGTGGAATATATATGTTCTCCCCGTGTTTGTGTGGGTTTCCTCCAGGTGCTCTGGTTTCCTCCCACAGTTCAAAGATGTGTGGGTCAGGTGCATTGGCCATGCTAAATTGCCCATCAGTGTGCCAGGATGCATAGGTTAGAGGGATTAGTGGGGTTTATATGTGGGATTGAGGGAGGGGTGGGACCTAGGTGGGATTGTGGTCAGTGTGGACTCAATGGGCCAGCTGGCCTCCTTCTGCACTGTAGGCTTTCTATGATTCCATAAAATTAACTTTTTCTTCTGGGTTGCTTCAGCCATACTGAGATGGCCTTGGGTAAGTGCTTAGCATTGGGACATTCTCATCAATTTTCCTTCCAATAATGATTTATGTATATGAACTAAGAATATTTTTAGTTTCCCACTTTGGATCTCAGCCTTTATCGTCACAATTTACATTGTCTTTTTGTCGCTACCAGTCCTATTAATTACAGCCCCCCTCAAACCACAGCCTGCCCCCTCCCCCCGCCATCCTCATAGTAATACTCTTGTTTGATTTTCCTTCTCTTCAGCTTTGACGAAGGATCATCCAGACTCGAAACGTTGGCCCTATTCGCGCTCCACAGACTTGCTGAGATTTTCCAGCATTTTCTATTCTTGTTTCAGATCCCAGCATCCGCAGTATTTTGCCTTTATCTGAAGGATAAAAACAGGATGTTATGGGGCCAATTTACTGAAAATTAGATTAAAACAATTTACGAAATCACCAGCGTAAGCTAACTACATTTCTGACTTGCTGTGTCAGACCTTCTGACGTAAGTACATGCTGGGATCCATTCTCTGCTTCCAGTCCATTACATTTATGATTATTATATTATGATGGGTTAACACTGGTGCAAACTGAGTCCAAGTCAAAATGTGGCAATGGATGCATCTCCCAGCAACAATCAGGCAAAGAAGAGCTAGAAGAACTTAATTTCATCACACAATTATTTATGAAATATTAAATAATACTCTGGTTTTGTGAATTCAATTATAAGTTACTGTTTTCATTTTACCAGTTCTTAACGCAGAGTGCATGATACTAACCCTCAGCAAGTAGATTATGAGAGTGTTAAACAAATTCAGTTATGACTTGTAAATACTCGGCACATATCCACGTGGGCTGGGAAATGTTTTGTCCTCCACATGTTACACAGTGTTTCACACAATATCAAGCACTGCTTCTTGTGAATGCCGGATGATGATGGCAAGAATGGGAACTGAGGCCAGAATTTTACATAGAATCCTTGGAGTCCCCACAGAAAAGAGAAAAGAGGCCATTCGGGCTGTCAAGTCTGCACCAACTCTTTGTAAAAGCATCCCACTCAGGCCTCCCACTCCACCCTATATCCGTAACCCCGCTCATTTACCATGGCAAATCCCTCTTTGGATTGTTAGAAGAAATCAGCAGAAACACGCGCAGGTATGGGGAGACTGTGCAAACTCCACACATTAGGTGATCCAAGCTGTGGATCGAACCCGGGTCCCTGGTGCTGTGTGGTAGCAGTGCTAACCATTGTGCCACTGTCCCACTGTTTTCCAGCCCTTCATGCTGGCAGGATCTTCCTATCCCACCAATGTCAGCTAAGATTTCAATGGCTTGCCAACTCTGCTGTGGTGAAACCTTTAGCAAGAGGGGTCTGGAAAATTCTGACCTTAGAGCCATGAGTCTTTACTGACCTTGCGTGCAGCTGGGATTCTCCCATCCTACTGGATCCTGGCTGACGGCTCCATCCTCGTTGGCAGCGAATGGCTGGGAAATTTCAGCCATAATTTACTTTTAGGATGTAATCACTTCTCACTCAAGATTTGAACTTTAAATTAACTAAATTGTACTTCTTCTATTCACATATACATGGAATGCATGTGAATGCTGTTTTCTCACAAATTATTTGGGGATAAGGTTCAACAAATTAAGTGTCTTTACGTTCATATTCTATTTATAAAATTATTCTGAATACATAGAATAAATGCCCATCTTTGACATCAATAGTGATCAATGCATCCACAGCTCTCTTCACTTACATAGAGATGCTCAAAGTACTTCAAAGGGCCATGGATTAGAGGGGTAATTTTGCAACTTCAAACATCTCGTGGGGAGCATCAATTAGAAGAAGTTCCTTCACTGTCGCTGGGCTAAGATCCTGGAACCCCCTCCCTCACAGCATTGAGGGCTTACCTACAGCATTGGTTCAAAAAATCAGTTCACTAGCACCTTCTCAAGGGCAATTAGGGATGGGCAATTCATGCTTGCCCAGCCAGTGATGGTCACGTCCCATGAATGACTTAAAGAAGTGCACAATTGGAAATTCAGGCATGTACTCCCTGTGATTTTGTGGCCACTAAAGTTAATGATCAGACAATTGTGGTCAATGTGCATTAGAATTTCTGGCATATACTGCTGGCAAACAAGGTTACTGTGTGACTATCAGAGTCAGAAAAGTAGTCCTAATGAGTGGATGCAAGGCATGAGGGAGAAAGGAGGTTTTATTTTAAATTTAGTCTGAGGACATGTGTCATTGGAAAGGCAGTCATTTATCACCTATCCCTATATGGTGGCATGGTGTCACCGTGGTTAACACTACTGCCTCATAGCAAAAGGGGCCTGGGTTCCACTCCTGGCTTGGGTCACTGTCTGGTGGAGTCTACACATTCTCCTTGTGTCTACATGAGTTTCTTCCAGGTGCTCTGAAAAACATGATGGTTCGATGCATTAGCCATGCTAAATTCTCCCTCAGTGTACCTGAACAGGCGCCGGAGTGTGGTGACTAGGGGATTTTCAAAGTAACTCCATTGTAGTGTTAATGTAAGCCTACTTGTGATATTAAAACTATTACACAAAGAAGATGCTGTTTGGCCTTGGTAGGGATTTAATGCAGCAGAATAGTTTGCTAAGCCACCTCAGGGGAAATTTAAAAACCAAAAGCACTGGGGTGGTACAGTAATACAGTGGTTCGCACTGCTGCTTCACAGCTCCAGGGACCTGGGTTCCATTCCCGGCTTGGGTCACTGTCTGTGTGGAGTTTGCGCATTCTCCTTGTGTCTGTTTGGGTTTTCTCCGGGTGGTCTGGTTTAAGAAGAAACTAGATTAGGATCATCATAGAATCCCCACAGTGCAGAAGGAGGCCATTTGGCCCATCAGAGTCTGCACCAATCACACAATCCCATCAGGCCCTATCCCTAAAATCCTATGCATTTCCCTAGCTAGTCCCACCAACGCTAAGGGGCAATTTAGTAGAGCCAATTCACTTAACAGGAGCAATTTAGCATGACCAATCCCTGTAACCTACACATCCTTGGATTCTGAGGGGCAATTTAGCACAGCCAATCCCTCAAACCCGCACATCTTTCAGATGTGTTGGTTAGATTGATTGGCCATGCTAAAAATTGCCCCTTAGTGTCCTGAAATGTTTAGGTTAGAGGGATTAGCGAGTAAATGTGTAGGGATATGGGGGTAGGGCCTGGGTGGGATTGTGGTCGGTGCAGACTCAATGGGCCGGTAGTGTATGAACCAGGTAGTATATGAACAGATACTGAGATAGTATTGTCTCCACTCACATTGTCTGCATCTTTAAGACTTGAATAGTGGGTTAGCTGTTAAGACTTGCATTCTAATCAGTATTCTGTAAACTGTATGTGACTTTATATGCCTTTCTCTGATCAGAGCCCTCCACACACCTGACAAAGGAACACCGTTTCTGAAAGCTTGTGAGATTACTATCAAATAAACTGGTTGGACTCTAACCTGGTGTTGTGACACTTCTTACTGTGTTTACCCCAGTCCAACGCCAGCATCCCTACATCAGCAAATACTGAGAGTCAGGCTATATGTGAGCAAATATTGAGAATCAGGCCGTGTGAGCAGATACTGAGAGTCAGGTTACATGTGCACAGATACTGAGTCAGGCTGTGTATGAGCAAATACTGAGAGTCAGGCTCTCTGAGTAGATACTGAGAGTCATGCTACGTGCGCACAGATACTGAGAGTCAGAGTCTGTGAGCAGATAATCAGAATCAGATTCTGTGAGCAAATACTGAGAGTCAGGCTCTGTGAGCAGATGCTGAGAGTCAGGCTGTGTGTGAGTAGATACTGAGAGTCAGACTATGTGTGAGCAGATACTGAGAGTGGAACTTGTCCGCCCCACCTACCACAGAAATCGTAGCGCACAGGGGCAGATCATACAAAGGTCAGTTGACCTCAGGCGGGAATTTCTGGCTTGAAATGAGCATGGCCAGAACATCCCACTTTAAGTGTCAGGCTCTGTGGGCGCAGGATAGGGACCCAGTTTCTCTATCGGAGCAGGAAATGTTTTTCTTAATATCGTCATGTACTTCTTTCCTAGGAGTTAAGAAAGAATGAGTGTTTTAAAAATTCCAACGAACCAAATATTTTGATTAAAAAATATAGAGTCATTAGAAATCCTTGATGGAAAATGGCCATGGTGCATATAGTTCACCTTCTATTTTTGTGCTAATCACCGGATACAGCATTAATGGAGATTTTGTTAGCTGATCAAATCTGCTAAACTATTTGATAACACTTAGATGTTTTGCCCCCATTGTGACAAGATCTAGAGTGAAATGAGCACCGTATTGATTTTGGAGCTATTGCTCCAGAGGTGCTTGTAAAATCCGAATTGAATTCAAACTAAGCAGGGTGACATAGCAAAGCCAATAAATCAGGCTATGGTTTAAAAAGCTATTTGAATTGATAATAACTGTAATCTGATTCTTGCTCTTGCATTAACATTGTGAATGAGGCAAGTATTTGATCATTATGAAATTAGGGAAGCAGAAAGTCAAATGCTAAGTTTGTGCTCATGTATCTCGTAAAGTCAAAATACAAACAGTTTAAAGAAAATAGTTTATATCTAATTCATTCTATTTACAGCAAATGTTTTACAGAATGTAAATGCAGTATCCTTGGGTGAGCTTTTCTGGCCATTCTGCAGGTGGGATTTTCCAGTCCCACTGATAGTGAC